>NC_070634.1:6493090-6587434 GCF_947347685.1 Pleuronectes platessa | reverse complement strand
GTGTGTTACTGTAACCTCAGAGCAAGCTGGAACAAGAAATTACTTGATGTATACAGTCTTATTTTTATCTTATTTAACCTCACTGTAAGTTTAAACAATGATATTCCGGGTTGTGACTTGGATAACCATGTGTTTGTGATGTGATACTGTTGTCACCTCCTCAATATCATCCCTTTAAATCTCTGCCCTGTTTTTTATAAATGCCTCTCTTCTCATCCCCAGAAGAGACCGCCATCACATCAGCGTCACAGTCAGCTTCAGCTGTTTCTCCCACCCATCATATATTTAAAGTGGCTGTTCAATGCCGAATACATCAGATGTTCAGGGAGGGAACCTGTCTGGGCCAGAAGAGCCATCAGGGCAGCAGAGGACAACTGAAGGGGAGGAGGGCCGCAGCCTGATCAGCTCCCTGGCCCGGGACGCCGCCAGAGCGAGGAGGGCTTCCAGTGTCGAGCTCAACCTGCCGTGGAACTGCCCGGTCACTCACTCCAGAGAAAAGTTCTACACAGTTTGCTCAGACTATGCTTTCCTCAACCAGGCTGCTTCGGTGTATTGTCCCCCGAGCACAGCCAGGGACGATGTACAGATCAAGCAGGATGATGGGTCCACGCTGATGAAGACCAAACCCTCAGTTGACTTCAGCTCTTGTGGGGCCCATGTGGGATCAGACGGGGACTATGAAATGGAGCAAGTGTCCTCTGGCAACACCAAACCCATTCTGGCTTGGGAGATCGACACAGTAGACTTCGATGCCGTGCTTATGAGAAAAATAAGAACAAGTAAGAAAGATCTCCTAACTGAAGTCTGTGATATGAATTTATCAAATTTGTCAGTAAGATAGTCTCACACTACATTTCAGGCAATGTGAAGAAATGCAGCACCAAGAAGATGAAGTCATCAGACAGACCCAGTCGCAATCTGCAAGACATCCCTCCTCACGCCTCCACGGAGGAGATCAAACAGCGAAAGGTGCTCGACCTCAGAAGATGGTAATGTTCCAACATTTTTTTATTAATGCACAGTAAACAATTGCAGATGCACATAAAGGAAACCATAACTTGTACTGGAGAATGCAAGGAGAGGAGTTATATTATACCTGATTTAGTTATTCTTTAGAGGCTTTATACTGGAGAGGACAATATTACATCACATTGTTAATGTGATATAATGGTTTAACATGTGGATCTGTTCATTATCTCAGGTATTGCATCAGTCGGCCCCAGTACAAGACTTCCTGTGGAATCTCCTCTTTGGTGTCTGTTTGGAACTTTTTGTACAGCACTTTGGGTGCAGGAAGGTGAGCTGCACGTTGTGTTCTCTCTCAGATTTCATGTAAAAATGCAGCTAATGACAATTAAGGTAGGTACAGTGTGTTCATTGGTTTACTCCTTGACATTTCAATAAGTCACACCCCTCAGTTTGATCTGCTTTGAACAGAACTTATCAATAAAGTTGATGCTCTCGACCAGACTGTGTCAGACACACACCAGCAAATGAAATGTGAAAGGAATCTCAGTGACAAACTGATTAAAACAACGAGGAATAACTGAGCTGAGTTCAGAAGAATTCAGAATAGTGCACTCTTCTATTTGCTTAGTAATTGATTATTTCCTAATTAACCCCTGTTCACTGCAGGAGATCCTCCGCAGAATTCACCAGCGAGCAGGCGAGTTGATACAAAAATTTAAAATACTTCTATTGCGGGTTTTGTAATATAAGCAATATGTTTTTTTGATTTGGATACATTCAACTCTAAAAATGTTGTCATCCGACCAGTTAAAAAGCAGGAAGAGCACAGACAATCTCCTGCTCTGGATCTGAAGGAGACAGCAACACAGTGTTCCCTGAGAGTCTGACATGGTAACTGTCGTCCCTACAGCTTCTGCAGCTGTCAGTGTACATGATGGAAAAAAAGGCGATTAGACGCATCATGGACATGAGCCAGTTCTTGTTACTCCAGTTCCAGATCAACAGCTGTTCCCTCAGATGCCAGAACACTGCTGTCTTTCAGTCAAAAAATGTAGAACCCGTCAATCAACTTCTATTGTTCTGGATTAGAGTCCTTTTCAACTGGTATCATGTGAGATGATTTGCATATTTTCTGTTGCGCTGAAGTTGCAGTTGCTTACTAATATGTGCACCTTTATTTGTGTTGCCAGTCTCCCACCCATCTCTCAGGAGGAGGCTCTGCATATTCTTGGCTTTCAGCCGCCTTTTGAGGAAATAAAGTTTGGTCCTTTCACCGGAAACGCTACTCTAATGCGGTACACAATGTCTCCTTTGCCCTTTTAAAATATTCACTCCATCTCAGGAAACATACCCAACTCTTTAATCCATGCATTTGATCTTACAGGTGGTTCAGACAAATCAACGAAAACTTCAGAATGCGAGGTTGCTCCTACATTCTGTACAAACCCCATGGAAAACACAAGACTGCAGGAGAAACAGGTTAGTCCCACAGCTCCCCCCCCCCCCCCCCCCCCCCATATTATATATCTGCTTAAAGCTTAAACAAGTAATAACTGCTCTAATCTTTTCAGCGGAAGGAGCGTTGATGAAGCTGACCCAAGGGCTGAAGGATGAGTCCATGGCCTACATTTACCACTGCCAGAACCACTACTTCTGCCCTGTGGGCTTTGAAGCTACACCACTCAAAGCAGCAAAAGCTTACAGGTAGGTCCACCTCTGATTATTGTCAGAGTGTTGATTAGTTTTGTGAATCATCAATTAGTTGTTTAGCCCCTCCCTTAGTACCACACATAAAGTATGGGATATTATGTCCCTGAGTGACCTATGATAGTGTCTTTGAGGTCCCACCTGCACTTATATACATCTGTCAACAATAGCTACTTCCAGATCGAAGTTAGCTCAAGTTTGTCGAGGGGTTATTTAAGCTTGAACCTGATTCCATGGTGAGCGATACCCAACCACAACCTGAGCTAACTGCTCATCATGAAGATAATTACATCAACAGGAGACGTTGGACCAGTATACTGCTGCTACTGGGTCAGTTAGCCAAAATGACACATTGTTGAACTCTCAATGCTGCCGTGCAGCTGACAAATTGGTCGTGTTGTGGCTTTTCCTTCTGAGCCGACATTGGTAAAGAACCTCTTGCCCATGTTCCCCGACTTTGTTTCGGAGTTGACCTGGACATAGAAGAAGCTGCAGTCTACCCATGTCTTAAATGGACAATTAGGGGATTTGTATGAAGCTGAGCGGACTGGTTTGGTCAATTCCCCACCTATGGAACCAACTCGGCCCACTCATCCAGCCGTGTCCCATTAGCGCGGTGTAGGCAGACCCACAACCCTCCCATCCAAGTCCTGCAGGTTCTGTTCTACGCAGATTGATCCTGTTTATTGAGCTTAAGCTGGAACCCCTTGTTCACTGAGCTCTGTCATCATGCTCCAGATCCATCAGGCAATGTGTCTGGGGGCATTAGATTAATTTCCGACTGTCTCACTGCGCAGTGCTCTCCTTGGGCTGAGGGATTGTCCACGATGGTGGCACAGACACGGCTGTAGCTTATTCTGTCTGATGTTTCAGACAGGGACACATTGGTTTATGGTAGCCATATCTGCCTGTCATGTTAGCTATGAGTGTTCTATATGGCTATATGTGTTGTTAAGAGTGTCAGCCGGCTGAGGTTAGTGATTAAATGCAGCATCCCCTCAGGAGATTTGTCTGCTTGAGGACCTATGCAGTTCTTCCTTTGAGCATATTGAGTTTGAAGATATATCATTTCTCTCATACAAGAGTGATTTGCCCCTCGCCTAGACTTCTGCGCAGTGGGTGGAAACCTTCATGCTTTGTCTGTGCACCGCTCGTGTACCCAGTTCTCTCCTGATGGCTCCGAGGTTACAGAAAAAAGACTGAAAAAAACAGACCTGGAAAGTTTATGAAAATGGAAATTAATAGACATTGGTAATTGAAAGTGCTTACAAAAAATGTTTATGTCACGTGCTGTCTGCATGTGTGCAAGAGACCACTTGCTCTGCTGTCAACACAATTGAGAAATGTTCTCACAGTCAAGCCTCTCTCTCCTTGAATTGTCTGAGCTCTGCATTTTATTAACCTTGATCTGTTTCTCAACCTTTGAATTTGAGTTGTTTAACTGTTTGACTGTATAAACACTGTATAAATATCAGTTTATAAACAGACAAGTTGTTCTCTGCTGTGCAAAGGGGCCCTCTACCCACAAATGAAATGGAGCACTGGATCCTCATCGGAGAGCCCAGCAGGAAACACCCAGCTATTCATTGTAAAAAGTAAGCTCGGCTTCTCCTCAGTCTCTGCTGAAGTTTATCAGCACTGTTGTTGAGTTGCACATTGCTCAGCAGTGTGGTTCTGGAAAGAAAAAAAATCCCATTTCTTTTCTGAGAACAGATTCTGATTACCAGCCCTAATATTGCAACCATCCAAGGTAGACTTACCAGAAGCTATGAGATTGTGAAACGAATCCTGTAAAAGCCAAATGTCTGTATAATATCAACTGTTTTATTCACAATGTCAAGAAGTACTACACTACCCACAATCCTCAAGTGTAAAAGTGATGTTTCTTTTCGGTAGAGCTAGCTGTTACCATGGAAATGTCTACCACAACCTCAAAAAATCATGTTGGCGGAGCAAAGTAGGCGGTCACTATAATGCTCTGTACCATGAAACCACTCTTTTCAGGTGGCTGGACATTGTGACTGACCTCAACACACAGAACCCAGAATACCTGGACATTCGTCACACAGAGAGGGGGATCCAGCAGCGCAAAACCAAAAAGGTTCCTCCCCTCACATCTATTGTTTTCAATGTTGTTCTTTAAGTAAACACATGTGGGATAGAACTAATAGACTCTCCCTGGCTCACAGGTGGGCGGCAACCTGCACTGCATCATGGCGTTCCAGAGGGTGAACTGGCAGAAGCTCGGCCCCTGGGCGATGAATCTGGAGAACCTGCGCCACGACTTTCACCCCTCCAGCACGGAGCGGGCCCACGGACACGTCCCAGAGGACACGGAGGAGAGTACGTCGAGTAAACGCCTGGCCCACCTGGGACGCTCGCACAGTATGGGAAGTCAGAAAGACACCAGCTGGAAACGCCTGTCCAACACCACAGAGTACAGACGGAAGAGCTCCCCTGACAGCGACCTCCAAGAAGACATCACAGACTGAAAAGGCTCAGCGGGACATACACGGGAGGACAAAATAACACAATTCTTAAGATACAGTTACAGAAAAAGTCTACAGGTGTTCTGTATTTTATCGTCAATATATGTATAACAAAAAACAATATCAGTCCAACTGTCTGTACGTTCTGTGTGGCACTGAACTCAAAACTCATAAGTTCATACTGAAGATGTTAATGTTTAAAAATGCACCCTTAATATATGGTTTCAAAACGTAATGTCCTACCACCGCTGGGCCTTGTAGTTTCTAATCAAACTATATTTAAACAGAAGTAGAAGAAGAACGGGAAAAATATTTTTAAGCAGTGGATTAATACAATCAAGGCTCTTGCTGGTATCCCCCCAGCATTATGGAAAAATAAACTACGATTTATATGTTTCGTTATAATGAACTGACGTTTACCAAATCTGAGCAATAATAGAGTTCTGTGTAGAAAGGCATGAGTTCTGGACACACAAGCATTTCTTGTTCGGAGGATAAATGTTGGGATTTGTTCTTAACAAGAAGAATACAAAATAACACCAGACTTCTCTTCTTTTAGTATTAACTTTAGATTAAGATTCAACTCAGCTGTCAGCTTGAGGCTTTAACCTAGTTTGCATTGAATTTAATCAAATATTCTGTGGAAGCTAGTGTTGGTGAGGGTCTGCAAACTGGGGACTGATGCACCAGCAACCATATACAAGTCACAGTTACACAATTAGTTACACCCGTGAGCCGTATTAAATCGATGGCGCTATTACTGTCTGACTTTCGAGGCGGCGGACGACACTTTGCAGCCCCATGGAGGACAGATGGTTGCTGTCTGGATTGCTTGAGCATCAGTTTCAAATAGTGCAGTCGTTCTTTAAAATTCTGGTGACGCATTGCAAACAGAAGAATACTTCAGTGTTAAAGAGAGACAGTAGATACCTCCTGACCCAAACATTGAACCCTTAAAAATGAAGATCGGTGAATCAACACTCCTTAAAGCATGAGTATCACGGGGGTACAGCACTGGAAGGTGTTTCTTTTATTTTTTCCACCTGTGTATTTACATTCCCATGTGACAGTAACACTACAAGATTATTTTCATTTGATCAAACCCATTTCTTTGTGTTAAGTTATGTTTCAGTCACATCGTCTTTACCTCCCTGCTTTGATACTGTATTAGAGTACATTATATTCAGCTCTTGCTGTCTTAGGAAACATGATAATGACATATTTTGCTGTGAATTCAGATCAAAGATCATCCCTTCATATTCCATAGTAGAGGTACAGTGAGTGGGCTTGTTTTGTGCCTGACGTACAGTGGTTAGTTCAGTGGATATTCCGTCGAGTCCCACATGTTGTTAAAGCAGCTGTTGTGCTTAGTGAAACCTTCATTGCGATGGTTGCATAGACCCTTCCAGTTTTTAAAAGACGGGATTCTGTACAGAAGTGATGGTGGAATCCTTCACGCACCTTGAAACAAAATGTGAACGACTACATGGTTTTATTTTTTCTGTTTATGTACACATTTAATTTATTCTTACACTTTTACCAAGAAGGTCTTTGTCTTTGTCCCAATACAGATGTCATCGTGTACCCAAATGGTTTTGATGTAGTGGTATATTTAATTTATTTTACAATAAATGAAGATTTTTACAAACTCCCAGAACAGACTTCTTTGCCTTTGTCACAATCACTGTTACAGTTTCAGTCCAGTCGCTCTGCAGAGGCTGCAGAGGTACAACTTCCTTTTAAATGTTGTCGTAACTCTTTAATGTGAGCAGGACCAATACGGCAGCAGCCTCCTAATGGACAGAGAGAAAGAGAGAAGCTCTTCAGAGTAAAAGACTGATGAAAAGATTCAAGATTCAAGGGTTTATTATCAAATGCACAGAGATAACATTAAGCAGTCGCTGGCAATGAAATGCTTGAGTCACAGGCTCTCTTCTAACAATGCTCAAGAATTAAAAACAAAAAACGAAATATTAATAAAATAGTATGAAATAGTATATCAAAAATATATAAATATATATATAAAGCTGAAGAAAAAACAGTAGTGCAATTATATGCAATAGTGCAAATATGCCACAGTGCTTGTTTAGTGTAGTTATTGCAGTTCAGAGGAGTTTATAAGACAAAAGAGAAGAGAAAACAGTTATTCTTACCTATCAAGAAGGCACCTTGCTTCAACCATGTATGACTGAGTTCAAGAATTGATGCTGATGCTTTTCCTGGAGTCATCCACCTTTGTAGGGAAAAGGAAACCGATGTTTTTGTGTTTCTCTGTGCACATTGGAAAAGTAAAATTGTATGTATAGTAACTAAAAGTATATTTGTCTTCACCCTAGTCAAAGTTTTAAGACAGAGGATTTCGCACCTTGTACAGATTGTTGAGCCCTATGAGGCAAATAGTGGTTCGTGAAAATGTGTCTGTTAGTGTGTGGCATTGTTTTAAAAAGTCTAAGGGAAATTGCTGCCATTCACAACCTCAAATCCACATTCTGAGACGTCGCTGGTTACTGCACTATCTGCCTCAAGTCTGTTTTTTTAAATTTTGTTTCGAATAAAAATTAAAAAAGACTTTATGTTAACACACCCAGCAAGTTGAAAGTTGATTGGATGGAATCTAGTCGAGAAAATCAAAAGACAGACTGAAAGAAATCTGAACGATATGTAGGATTTTTCATTGGAAAGTCACCGGCCTCAGTTAAATTAGATTTCTTCTGATCATTTGATTTCAGCTATATTCGATACAGAGATCATGAAATATTTTGTTCTCTATTTTCCTAAATATAAAGCTGCAAAGAGCATGGTTGTGTTCAAATGAGTTCAAATAAGTAAACAAGTCAGAGAGCAGCCTCACTAACATTATCTATGTATCTCAGGTTACCTTTAATGGATTTCCTGACTATCCTGTTGTAAGATGCTGTATTATTTTCAGGGAGAGATTTTCAGTCTCTTATTCACCAAATGGAAAGAGATTCTTGGTTCGGGATCTGTTTTCAATCAATAGCTGAAATGTTAAAACGCAGAATGACTGATACAGGGATTAGCTACTATGGTGGTGAGGAAAACATTGCCTTTACACAAGAGCCCAATTTTTCCTTAATCTCTTTATGCGTTTGACATTATGTCACATCTGTTGATAAAAATACAGAGGCTGTTAAAGCTGGGATCTTATTATTAAAACTCCATAGCTGTTCAAATTCAGGGGCTGCATTCTTCAGGGATGTGTCTACTTGGCATAAAAAGACTGCGTCTTCCGTGGGCCCCACTGAAATGAGACGGTCTGGTCTACAGAAAAGGATTGTGGTTGCCTAGCAACAGAGCTGGAGTTGAACATTACGAAATCATTTTTATGCCCCTTGTTTATTTAACACCTGTACTGTGAACTGTTCCGGGGAGATGGAGCCTGATCCTAACGTGCTTGAGTATCAGGATCATCGCTTGCCAGTCCCATTACCTCTTTGAAAATGGTTGGTCACTGAAGCCCAATGAATCCTGGGATAGGTTTGGCCGTGAAGGATCCTTTGTTTCTCGTGGATGGAAGGATTCATTTCTCAGCTGCATTTGAAGGAGCCTTTGAAATGAGACAGTCTTGCTGCTGAGACGTAATCAGTCTTTAAATGAAGCCCCTGAATTGAGACACAGCTCATGACTCCGGACTCACCCCTGCTCTGTGTCCCACTCCTCTCCACTGTTGGGGTACACCACCCAGCTCATATCTGGGCTCAGCAGGGAGCCTGCAGAGTCCAGCAGCTGCTCCACCAGTGCTGGAGAGCAGCAGTTGACTCCTACAGCGACTAGTTGTAGGGATCTGTTAGCAATCTTCACTGCATCTGTGAACGGGCTGCCGTCTGATATACACCTCCCATCCTGAGAGTATTTATACAGACCGTGAGTCACTTTAAAACGCTAATGGATCAACATTAACTTTATACTCTTCAAGTACAAGGTTACCTTACAGGATAAGGAGAGCCACGCTTTGGTGTTGGGAAACTCTCTGAGCAGCTCCACCAGAGCCTCTGCCTCTTTGATACTTGGGATTGTCTCAAAAGCAATGAGGTCAGCTCCTGCTGCTGCTAGGCAACCAATCTGTGGCCGATGCCATTCTTTAAGTTCCTTTGGGGGGAAAAGAAAAGTAAATTACACAACTATCAAGTTACAGTCACCTCTAACAAAGAGGTTATATTTCATGTTTCATCCCTGTGCATTTTCTAATTGTGAGCAAGATTATGCAAAAATACTGAATAAATGGAACTTTTTGGAAGGGGCCTGGGCCTGGGAGGAACCCTGTTAATGAATCTCAAGCAAGAATTAGGCCCATTGTGTGAGGTCAGGGTTGGTGTCAGGGTCTGGGCAAGGGGAGGAGTTGTGAAGAGGAGGTTGTTTAAGGTGTGGCTGTATCCAAGTAAATCCCTTTGTTTGTGAACATGTTGCTATGCACCAGTATGTTTGTTTAAATTTATTGTGCCAATTGTTTAAGAATTTATTTCTACCCTTTGTTTTATGTCGTTCTATTATGCACAGTAAATCACTTTATGTTTTTGAAGTTAACTAGTTTCTAATGGCCCCTTAAAGTTTGGTGGTTATATATGTGTGAGAAATGTGGAATGTGTCTTCAGATGCTGTGTTGACATAATTTATGTCGGTAACTTCCTGAATATTTTACTATTTGATTAGTAATGGTAGGCATGGTAATGGGTAATTTATGTTGTTTATTATGTAAAAAAAATCATCCATCCATTCATCCAGCCACCTATTGTGTCACCTTTAAACTACCTGAACTCGATTCAGTACCTACAGGACGATATAAGTAGTCTTTTTCAAACATTTGGTGCAGATGCGGATTAAAGCGCAGATCCAGGAAATTTGTTTCACTGTCCTTAACGATGCTTTGTGACAAATAAATCACGTAGGTTAACAAACCACTTCTCTTTTCTTTTATTTCTACTATAAGAACTAGACAATCATCTGAAGGTGGAGTTATGCACTAGTGTAGGTGCCACTCAGGTTCTGTATGTCGACTTCACACAGCATCCATAATAACTTTAAATGAACCAGTATGAGCACAGTAAGAAGAATCACTCACCTCAATCCTCATCTTCTCTGCATATTCCCCAGTGTACTCTGAACCATTGTGCAGAAAAGCCCCGTATGGTCCAACAGAGCCGGCCACAAGGGGACATTTTTGCTCTGAGGAGATAAACAAATCACAAATTTCAAATAGCACACAGCTCAGAGGATATCCGAGTGTCTGAGTGTCACACACCTGTTGCACGGCTCTCAGAGACAAATCTCTTCACGGACTCTTTGGCCAGGTGAACACCAGACATCAACAGCTCTCTGGCACATTCAGAGCTCACGTCCATGTGAGTGATGAACCCTGGGATACTTGCCTGGTATGTGGCTGTGGTGATAACATCAGCTCCACTGCGCAGGAAACTGTAGTAAAATAGAAATAGAAAACATAGAAAATGGTTTCTGCAGTTGATTATTATTTATACACCTCTATTCTACTGACTCTTCTACCGCACTATTTCCTGTGGACCCACCTGTAATGAGCCTCTCTTATGGCCTGGGGATTAGTCTGCAACAGTCTGGCACTCCACAAAGGATCTCCCTATGTGTGAGACACACAAGAAGCATTAGTCTATATCTTAAAACATTGATGATATAAAACTATTAATCCCTTTTTTTCTATACAGAGTTGGATGTCTTGGTTTGTAGTGCTGGGCGATATGGGCAAAAATTATCTCAAGATAAAACTGTTCATTTCAGTCAAACAAATGTCTTATTTCTCTTAAATTTTTAGACGGAATTTTGCCCTAGAGTGAAGGTTGTGGTTTTAAGCTCTTCTTTATGAGCAGAGAGCGACAAAGACTTGACAAACAGCTAAATATTTTACAAATCTGAGGTCAATCAATGATATATTATACCTCCTCACTGTGCATAAGCATTGTATTGATGTATTGAACCTTTGTTATATTGCGGCTGATACAATTTATGATATTGTTTATTGCCCAGCCATATCTACTTGCATATAAACAATCTTTGAACCTTTATCATTGGAAGCATGAAGCCCTTTATCTTTCAGAGAGGTGAAAAGTTACTACTCTATATTTGCTTGATTACCGATTACTGCTTTGCAGAGTAATATTAGTTGTACTGCAGGAAAAAGCATTAAAAAGAAGCATGCATGTTGCTGCACCAACAATATTAATAACCCGTATCATGCAATAATAAAGCACTGACAGAGCCATTTTGACTGCATAGTGAGTACTTTTACTGTTACTCTACATTTTCCTATCAATATTAACACATTTCATTTAGATCTTAGGAGTTTAACTTTTAACATTTACTTCTAATGCTTCACCATCAGATTATGGTACTGCCATTTGCACTTTAGAAAATTTTCCGAATAGTGCTTTTAAAAATGTCATTCAACTTTTTCACATTTACTTTTACCATTGAAACACAGCTTTATGCTATCTCTTTATGATCAGTTAGTCCAGTTAGACCAGCAGTGTTTACTTGGTCATCTCAGCAGGAATACAAAGGGCATAATGCTACATTTGAATTTATAAAGATGAAGCTATATCTGACGTATGTGTACTGTAATGCATAGAGATATTTTTGGCCTAATAACATAAACTAGCTGGTTATAAATATGAAACTGTGCAGTGCAGCCTACCTGCATATAAGATCATACATATATTTAAATGTGAAATCCCTGCTGGCTGGGGGGTTAGACACCGGTGTTTATGTATGGAGCAGTAAGCTGTACCTGTAAATGTATTCCTTGTGCCTCCAGTTCAGTCGCTAGTCCTCCATCCAGAATCAGAGGTTGATTGTCAGCCATGTCAGCTCTCAGACGTGAAGCCATAGAGAAACACTGGTTCTATCTACGTCTGTCTAGGATGTAACTATTATTATAACACAGACTACTGACAAACACACACTGACTTCTTACAGTGAGATGGATACACATATATGAGGTCGCTTTGTAAACTGTTGTTGTTCCGGGTTACACAGGACGGTGAAATGGTGCGTTTACTGCGACTCGAAACTTTAAATATTAAGGCGATTCCGCTCTTCATACTTGTACTGTATCACCACTAGATGTCGCATTACCCAATGTTGTGACGCATGCGGAAGACGAACAGTGTTGTATCATAATATAATTCAGCTCGTGAATGAATGAATCGTTGTGAGTTTATACTTCTGTCACTGACATGTGAAGTCACCACCTGAACAAGAACACAGCACCTTCCAGTCGGGCTTTTCCCTAATGTGCTATTTCTTTACTCATGTACTTTCTTTATATTCTATGTACATGTTACTAACGGAGCCTAACATTTACGGATGCTACAGTATGTTTGTTGTTATTTATATATACAATCCTTCATGTATATTAAAGCTTTTTCATTAGTTGAGTTGTATTTCCACATCTTGAATGGAGCGTTACAGTGGGTCCTGAACGCACCTCGGCTTTTCACCACCGTTACTATAGAAACGGAGCACAGCATTCCCGCGGGTCACGGTGGACCAGTGGACCAGTGGATCAGTGGAACAGTGGATCGGTACCAGAGGTTCCATGGAGATCGTCCACGTCTACACGAAGCTCCGCGGGGAGCTCGGCCGCCAGTGTCTGTTCTCGGACCGGCCTGCTGAGCTGCTGGTGGACGTGCTCCCGGACCCGAGTCTGGGTCAGGAGTTCATCCTGAAAACCCCCAGAGAGCAGGCCCAGCAGGTGGGCTGCGACATGTCCGAGCACCAGGTGAGACTCACTGTGGGACAGACACACTCGTCTGAAACACGTTCTGATTTGTTCAGGTGGATTTGGTGCCAATAAGGAGAAACAAGGGTTTTATCATTGTTGAGTTTCAGAAAGTTTGGGGAGGTAGGCGGGAGGATGGAGTAGGTTTGGTGGACAGATAGGGCTGGGTGTCATCCTTCCTTATTGTTAAATTTACAGAAGATATGCCGAGAGGAGGGAAGTAGATTATAAACAGAAGGGGCCCCAGGACAGAGCCCTGGGAAACACCAGTAGGGACTGGAGATGGCTGGTCAACCCCTGGAGAGATGAATTAATGTCTTTGAAATGACAGGTGACAGATTACGTCTGTATTAAGTAGTACAATTCTACAGGTGAACACGGAGCGCTTTGAGTCCAACAGCTGTGGGATTAACCATGTGGAGGGGGGCTGGCCCAAAGATGTCAACCCTGAGGAGATGGAGCAAACCATCCGTTTCAGGAAGAAGGTGGAAAAAGATGAGGGCTACAGCAACAGCGTCCTGCAGCTGGCCAGTGTAAGATCCACATCCACCCAGTTCACCTCAGTCCACATTCAACTCAGTCCACATCAGTCCACATCCATCCACTTTACCTCAGTCCACTACAGTCAACATCAGTCCACATCTACCAAGTTCACTTCAGTCCATATCCACCCACTTTACCTAAGTCCACTTCAGTCTGCATCAGTCCACATCCACCCACTTTACCTCAGTCCACCTCAGTCCGCGTCAATCCACATCCACCCACTTTACCTCAGTCCACATCAGTCCTCATCCACCCACTTTACCTCAGTCCACCTCAGTCCGCATCAATCCACATCCACCCAGTTCACTTCAATCCACATCCACCCACTTTACCTCAGTCCACATCAGTCCTCATCCACCCACTTTACTTCAGCCCACCTCAGTCCGCATCAGTCCACATCCACCCACTTTATCTCAGCCCACCCCGTCCATATCAATTCACATTCACCTCAGTCCACATTGAGTCCTCATTGCTTTGCTCTTATTTACTTTCACTGTGAGTAAAGTGGCTGTCAGCAGATGAGAGGAACGTGTCTACAGCCGTGATGTCACTGTATGATTTCACCATGTAATGTCATGGTTTGGTGCAGGTAATGGAGCACTGCATCAGACAGAACAATGCTGTGGACATCTACCAGGAGTACCTGGAGGACGAGGAGGAGGAGGAGGAAATTCAAGAGCCACCCTCCGCCAAGACCATCAATGTTTTTAGGTGCAACTGTCAACAAATTGATGTACAGACGGTGACCGATTGATCGCTGAGGTTGTTTTGTTCATTGCAGTCCCTCTCCTTTGTGCCTGCAGAGATCCTAATGAGGTGAAACGTACCATTACTGGTCTGTCATGGCATCCGGACAGCGGCAGAAAGCTGGCGGCCGCCTACTCCTGCCTCGAGTTCCAGAAAACTTCCAAAGACATGAGCCTGGACTCCTACATCTGGGACATTGGTGGGTCAGAAAGCAGCTGAATTCAAAAGCACCACAGATTTCAGTCTGTTCACAGATGAACGTTGTATGTTTCAGAGAACCCAAACAGACCAGAGATGACACTCAAGCCGACATCTCCACTTATCTGTCTGGATTATAATCCCAAAGATTCACACACTCTGGTAGGAGGCAGCTTCAATGGGCAGATCGGTACGTTCAGGTCCAGACTGACAGGCAGTGATTTTCTGTCTGTGAAAAGTTTTATAAAGATGCGACTGTGTTGGTTTTAGCTTACTGGGACACCCGGAGAGGCAGCCAGCCTGTGGAGTTTTCCTCTGTGGAGCAGAGTCACAGGGACCCGGTCTACAAAGTTGTCTGGCTGCAGTCCAAGACTGGAACTGATGCATTTTCTGCCTCCACGGATGGACAGGTAGACTCATGATTGATGAATAAGCATATCAGGATGAAGATGCCTAAATAGGACATGGGAACTTATCTTAAAAAATATTTCATCCTCTATCCGTCAGGTTCTGTGGTGGGATGTTCGCAAGTTGAGTGAACCCACAGAGCGTCTGGTTCTGGACCTGGGCAGGGAGGGGAACCTAAATCGGGCTTTAGGAGCCATCTCACTGGAATTTGAAGCCACCATGGTGAGTTTCTGTTATTCTACCCAGCATGGAGCTCAAGATGTGACAAGTCCCCCATGTATTGTGTCCTTTAGCACTGTTGCTTCACAGCAAGAAGGTTCTTGGTTCAAATCCTGATTCGGCTGGATTCCTTCTGTGTAGAGTTTCTCCCACAGACCAAGGACAAAGAGAATAGGGTTAGGTAAGAAGATAAGAGTGAATGGTTGTTTTTAGTTAGTTTAGTTGTTCTCTGTATGTTGGCCCTGAGATGGGCCGCTGCCCAGGATCCACCAATGTACTGTACACTGGGATTAGCTCCAGCTGTAAATGAATATGATGGTTGTAGATCTCATTGAGAAGTGATGGGATTTCTGCCAAGTTAGAACATAAAGATTCAAAGGGATGCAATATCTATTTATCACGCAGAGCAATCAAAAGCAGCTGTCATCTCATATGATTGCCTATCAGAAAGAAGAGGAATAACTTATTAATGCAATATACTCAAAAAAAATCTGACATTTATGATGTAAATAAAATATTAAACAAATTCAATAAATATTTTGTAAATGTAAATATGCCAAAAATAAAGAAAGATAATGCAGACGAAAACACAATAATGGATAACGTAGATTTTCTTGGTTTTACCAACACAGAGAAAAGATTTGCAAAAAGAGAAAGTCCTTATACCTTAAAAGAAACAGAGATCTATCAAAAAAATAAAAACGAGATTCCGAACATAATTGATGAATCGTTGCACTAAAGGAGTAGTTCAACAGAATATAGTTTTAGCAGTTTCATCTCAGACCCTGTGTTTCTGTCTTTGTTACTCTGTCTTTGCAGCCCACTAAGTTCATGGTGGGGACAGAGCAGGGTATCGTCGTATCCTGTAACAGGAAGGCAAAGACACCGGCGGAGAAAATTGTTTGTACGTACGATGGTCACCACGGACCCATCTACGCCCTGCAGAGGAATCCCTTCTTTCCCAAAAACTTCCTCACCGTGGGGGACTGGACGGCCCGAATCTGGTCTGAGGACATCAAGGAATCATCCATCATGTGGACCAAGTGACTCAGACCCTCCACTCTACCTTCTGCTCAGTTTGGGTCAAACTTAGACCAGATTTTAACATCCAGTTTTGTTTCCTCAGATATCAGATGTCGTTCCTGACAGATGCCTGCTGGAGTCCAGTCAGACCCTCTGTCTTCTTCACAGTAAAGATGGACGGTGTCTTAGACGTCTGGGACATCCTTTTCAAACAGAACGACCCCACACTCAGTCTCAAGGTGCTCTTATCTACCCCATAAAAAGTAAATATCATTGTTGTTTGTTGTTAATGTTGTTGTCTGTTGTTAATGTTGTTGTTCGTTGTTGCTCTTGTTGTCCCTGGTTGTCCTTAGGTGTCTGACAAGGCTCTGAACAGCCTCTGCATTCAGGATAACGGGCGCTTGGTGGCGTGTGGTTCTCAGCAGGGCGAAGCCACGCTGCTAGAAATCTGCTCTGGACTGTCGACGCTCCAGAAGAACGAGAAGAATCTGCTGGCTGCTGTGAGAAACACTGAAACACCTGCAGATACATGTTTAATTCCCTAATCTTAGCTTTAGGAGAACTGCGTCCAGGGTGAAGATGTTCAGAAACTCAATGTCAGTGCTGTCATTGGAGAGGGAACACTTAGGTTTTGGCCTGTGGTGTCCAAGTGTGCACTTTTGTCTACATGAGGCGCTTTAGTGGTGTGCCCCAGGGTTGGGTTTTGGGTCCAATTTTATTTTCATGCTCCCCCTGGATCACATCATAAACAAGCATGAAGTTTCATTTCATTTCTATGCTGATGACACGCAGTTGTACCTGCCTGTTAGACCTACAGAGCCTGGTATGCTGTCTTTCTGAGATTAAAAGCTGGATGTCCAGAAACTTTCTGCAGCTGAATGCAGCAAAAGTGAGATTGTTTTAATGGACCTGACCACATAACCAAACAAATACTGCCACCTGCTGGTCTATTATTGGATTAGAATCAAAACTGATTCAAGGAACATTTGTGTATGGTTGGACAGCATTTTAACTCTTGAGCAGCACAGCAAGGCTAAAAATAATTTAAATCGATTTTACATACTTTTATTTCATCACACCTTAACCAAAACAGCATCCTGTAAGGATGCTGTTTTGGTGCTGGCTCCCTGATGTTTTTGAAAGATTTTACTTATTAAAAATGTTAAGGTCTCCATGGCTTTTCTTCCAGCTACACATCAGACCTTTTATTATTTAATGAGCTGGCACGTACAATGAGATCCTCAGGCAGAGGTGGTCTGGTTTTCCAGATTAAAAGCTAAAGGCTCAGCTGAGTCAGTTGGGTCAGTGAATTTAAATTAATTAAATCCCTTGTTGGAACAAACTTTTATCAGACAGCCTTTCCTGATTATACCTGGAATTTTAAATTTGTTGAGTTTAATCTTTAAAAACGTATCTTCTTTTGATATTTGTGATTCCTAATTGCTGTGGTCGGTTTTATTTTGCTTCCTTTGTAGAACACATTGAAACTTAGATTTTGAAAAGTGCTCTACACTCAAATGTACAGTTACTCTTTCACTATATTGAAAAATAGTTGCATCAGATCCATTCCCTCTTCTCGATGCAGAACTTAGGAGGAAAAACATCTTTTGATAAATTCCCATGTGGACGAGGCCTCGGAGAAAAAGTGATGAAACTGTTACAGCTTCAAAAACAGCTTCATTTACTACAGGGAGTGCAGCTCTGGACAGTTTACTGTAAATGACAGATGTTACTGTAGCAGGACCACCTGTGGACCATCCCAGATGTTCCACCGGGAAGTAGAAACAAGCTGAAACATCTCAGGCATCACTGTGTTTCTGTATTTCCAGATGTTTGAGCGTGAGACAAAGCGAGAAAAGATCCTGGAGGCTCGGCAGAGAGAGATTCGCCTGAAGGAGAGGAGTCGATCGGAGCAGAGCAAAGAGGAGGAAGGAGGTCAGGAGGAGGGAGAGGAGAGTCCTGATCAACTGATCGTCAGAGCCGAGAACGACTTCTACAGCATGGTGGAGATGGAGCAGAGGAGGAGGAAGGAGAGGGAGGACGAATCAAACCAGGTGCTTCATCTCCTCATTCGCTCATGTCTTTCCTTGGTCCTCCTTTGTCCTCATTGGTCCTCCTTTGTCCTACTTTATTCTGTATTTCCAGATGCACGATTGTATACACCTTTGGTTAAAACTAATCAACCCCCCAAAAAACATAGATATTCATAAAACATATTTTCACACGTTCAGGAACATTCTACTCATGTGTAGCAACAACCCTCCTTTACTGTTATCATTTGAAATTTAAAAAGTAAGATTTCAATTTCAGAACTTTTTTAATTCAGCCTTAGAACCATGGGTTAGTAGAACATGAAGTCCTCAGGTTTTCCGATATTAAACAGTGAATTGTGTTTTTCTACTCAGCAGCAACAATTTCCCTCAAACTGACGTTTAAATCTATGAACGATTATGTTTTTCAGGAGAAAGACGTCTGTGAAGAAAAAGAAGTGAAAGACGAGGCAGAAACTTAATATAAACATGTTTCTCTCCAAAAATGTATTGTGTTTCAAGTGAATGTTGTAATAAAATGAGTGTTTTCAGTTTTCACCTGTTTGAAATGTTCTTTGACTGAATTTCTGTAAATCAAATGAGGACACGTTTTACAAGAAAAGATTTATAGAAGACAGGAGGACGAAGGAAATAAAAACAAATAAAACCAACAGTTTTGTAATCTAACATTCTTCTGATTTGAGATGTTTTGGAGTTTTAATGAATTTGTACTTCTAATAAAGGTACTTTTTGTACCTTATTCCAAGACCGGATGAAACAAGGTGGTGTCAGTATTTAAACCCTTGAATTGATTCCACTGTTAATGGCTCAGCTAGTTATCTGAACGTAATTTACTGAGTTGATTTATATATTTTTCAATTGAAGGTTCTTATACAACGAGCACAAATAACTTAGTTGTTTTTAATATTAATGATGAAGTGGATCAATAATCTGCTTGTGTCCCCAAACACTTGTTGCAACCGTGACAGCTGCCTCCAAACAGTGTGGCATCAAAGGTACCTGCCTTCCTTTTGACAGTGTGACACCACACCACACCGTATTCACACATCAGTGGCAGTTTCCGTTGACACCGGAAGTTCCTCTACGATCTGCCGCTGCCACGATTTGAGCTTGCCTTATTGGTAACGGTAGCAACGTGACAACAGATCGTGGCGTAGTAGTCGCTAGTTTCTGAAAATGGTAAGTTTAACAATCACTGCTCGTCTTTTATCGTATGAACGTACTTTGTGAACTATACGATACCGGGAGAAACAGCGGTGTGCTGATACGGAAGCTTGTTTGCTAATGTTAGCATATCAACCACAGGATAACACAGCAGATATGCTAATGTTATTAGTTTATAGCTTATAAGTTATAACTACTCTAAGCTATTCTATAGCTGGATGGTTTATCAATATCAGCATGTTGGTCAGGGTGGCCATGGTTCTCACTGTAAAGAACCAAACTGTTTCAGTTAGCTAGCTTGCAGGCACACACTTATAGTCTTTGGAACTTGTAGACAAAAAGAAACTATGTGGCTGATTCAGTGAAAGAAGAAACACAATCACAAAGAGCGCCTGCTCTGCTGAAGTGCCTTTTGGCAAGACACTGATGTCAAGGTAGTGGCTTCAGTGTACATTAATTCTGACTGTCCTGTAATAATGGATTAATAGAACAGGATAAAACATAACATATCTCCAAGAGGTTGTAAATATGTGTGTGCTAGACACAACATCTCATTCTTGGATCTTTAGCTCATTAAGATAACTCCACCCATCATTACCTAAATACTTAGAGTTTACATCAAACCCTGTGTGTTTGTAGAGCAGGAGAGAGGCGTTGTTTATTTTATTTACGGGGTCAAGGTCATTGGGGCTGGAGCTTTTTCAAGTTAACAATGGGCAGAATACAAGGAAGCGCTGTGGACACTCATTGTCCTTCACAGACACACACCTACTCACACGAGGGTCAGGATGAAGTCGCCTATTCACCTGATTGCGTGACTTTGGACTGTGGCAGGAAACTAGAGCTCCCATGGTGACTGTCTGTACAGACGGAGCTGGAAACCAAACACAGGTCACTCTGACAGTGCTCACAAGTCCGAATTGTTTTTGGTAGATAATACAAATCATGTCAGATCTGTCATCACACGAGTGTTTATATCAGATAATTCCTTAATCCCTCTTAAATTGTTAACGGTCACCAAACAAATGTCATTTGATAGCATTTCTTTGATTTGAAGTAGGCTTATTAAAAAAATACTTTTAAAGAACATACTGGTGTTTTTGTATGCTTTAAATTAGCTTGCATTACATTTCTTATGTAATCTAACACAATTCACATCAGTTGTACGTTTAGTTTTGTGCAAGTTTAGTCATTGCTCTGTGGACGTAAAGTTGATTGTTAGGTTGAAAAGTCTACTTCAGTATTTTCTAAAAGTAACATGGTGTTCACTGTTCTGTACCAACTAGTTTCAATTCTCTGAAATACATTTTCAGCGCTGATGAGTGTTAAGTAGGCTAAAAGACACGTTAAAAAACATGAAATGCCAAAACAATACATTGGAAATAATTCACAGCAATGTAAAGCATATGAGAGTTATAGTAAATGGAATAAAACTTCCCAAACATTACTGATGTGGCTGTTTTACAAACTTAAAGGACGTGTAAGTCTACAAAAAAAACATGGAGCTGTTTACCCTTACAGGAATATCTCTTCAATTTCAAATGGTTGACTCACACAAATCAGTGTTTTTCTTCTTCTCATTTAAGATTATTGTGAAAAAAGATTTAATTTCTTTCTGGGAGAGGGGACTAAACATATAAACATCTTAATCATATTTGTTACTGAGTCAGAGCCTCCTGTTTTTTCTTACTTTAGTCTTTTAGACCTGTGTATTAGATATTTTGTGCCCTTCATTAATCTGATTTTGATATTGTCTTTAACTTTACTAGGAGGAACGCTTTGCTTTTAATGCGGAGTGGTATGACCCCATTGCTGCTCTCCTGCGGCTATACCAACTGTTCTACTACCCCAAAGATGGCTCAGTGGAAATGGTATATAGTTACTACTGCATTCAACAATACATGTGTTACCTATAGTGGAAGTTCACCAGACAATATATAAATGTCATCTGACAGCATAAGACAGATTTTAGATTTACAAGATGTCATGTTTATTGCTGAAAGTTCTTAATTTTTTTTTAAACTACCAACAATGATTTTGTTTTCTGTAGTTTGATGTAAAGAACCAGCGAGTCTTTTTGAGAAGGACCGTATACGACGACCTCCATCAAGAGGACCTGTTTGTTGGGAATCGAGTGAACGTTTTGTCAAGACAGCTTAATCTGACTGACTATGGGGATCTATACACAGCAAACAAACTTGGCAGCAAAAAAGAAAGGTATGCTTGTTTATTTTATGTGATAAGTCCACATTATCCAAATATCCTCCAGTTACATGCCACTTGAAATGAAACCTTTCAAGGGTGACTCATAATCTTTCTTCGTATATTATTTACATGTTCTGTTCAGTGTACTATACCAGAATGGTGCGAGATGGGAAATCAATTGAATTTTTTGATTGGCTGCAACATATTTTGGGAAATTGCTATCAACCTTTACTATTATAGTTTGATGTAAGGTCTTTTTCACATACTTAGATCAGTTTGGTCAGTGATGCATGGTAAAATAGATTTATTTTGTGATCCACTGCAAAGTAAACAATATTCTTTAACGATAACTCTTTAAAGGGTTGCTTCTACAATACTTACCTTTCGACTACAATACCAAAGCAACCTGTTTTGTTTATTACTTTCATCACAAAGTCAAAAACTGGCTTAATAATGTATGATTAATTCATAAAACAATAAACCACGGACAATCAACCAGCACAGCACTTCTGTCCGATGTATATTGAGGTAAAATACAGACAAGACTAGTAATCCCTACATGTTTGCTATGTTTTATTATGTTATTTCTTTGTGTTATATGTCCCTGTTTGTAATACGTATTTGAAAAGTTTATTTCATTGCTGCCTCTCTTGACCATGATTCCCTGACCCTCGACGGGACTTTCCTGGTTAAATAATGGATAAATTAACATGTAAATATGATATGAAATCAAAATATATTTATATCACTGTAGAGCGGGAGTGTTTCCGTCATGATGTCAGATGATAAGTTGTCTCCGGTTATGTGTAGTATCAGATATGATCCCTTCACATCCTGATGTATTTTCTCTCCTTATGTGGTATATTTTCCTTCTCTCCCTGTTTCTCTAGGACTCTTGCTTTGATAAAGCCAGACGTTGCTACAAAGATCGGAGATGTCCTTGAAATGATATACTCCTCCAACCTGATTGTGACCAAAGCCAAAATGACAAAGCTCACTTGGTAAGGGAAAAGTCCCGCTGGGCAGAGTCTAATGATACTACAGGTGAAGTATCAGACAAACTCTTGTCACAGAGGCAGACGGGCTGTGTGGTGCCAGTATTCTCACATAAACAGATGGACTGTCTCACACTCATTAGGAACATATGGCTTTGCAAGAGCCTGTCAATGGTAGCATCTAATTAATTTCTAGCTCCTGGTGTAATTGCGTTGTTGAACCAGTAAATGTCTTTAAAACGTGAATTGATATAATGAGGACTTTTGACCTTAAGTATATATCGCTATATTCCTCTGCAGTTCTTTCACAGGTATTCCTCTGAAATCACTAATTTCTTATAAACCTGATCTAATCAGCTCATTTTTCAGAATGTTGTCTCAGTTTTCTCTATAATTAGAACCAGTTTACAGAATCTCTTTCCAGAAAGGTAGAAGTGTTTACTATGTAAACTCTCAGCATGTTGCTAAAACTCCCATAATTCACCCCAAAGATCTGAGGACACGACCTCAAAGTCCTGAGTGGTGGTATAGAAAAAAACGTTTTATTTAAGTACGGTCACCTCAGATCTATCTTGTTTTTCTATTATTAAGAAAGTCTAAACCAATTGCACTCATAAATACTATTGACCTTTGTTAATGTCTTTTTCATTAGATTGTCACACAGAGTTTTACTGACTACTTGAGATAATTTGGTCACTTATTAACACTTATTAACTCCCTGGTTTATGGTTTTCTTGAATGACAGGAAAGAAGCGGCAGAGTTTTATGTGGAACACCATTCAAAGCCTATCTTCAAGTGAGTGCCCTTGTTAATGATTTTCCAATTCTGAGCGAGTGCAAACAGCAATAGAAGATTTTCTATTGCCGGCCAGTATCATTAACTGAGCCCGTGAAGATCATCCTGATGACATTGTAGTGACATTGTACCACATGTAATGCAGCTGGCCTACTGCCTGTAAATATGCCATTTTAAATGAACAATTCGTTTTGCAGTAACCTGGTGCAGTTTGCGACCTCGGGCCCTGTAGTTGCCATGGAGCTGATGGGTGATGAGGCCATGTCTACCTGGAGGAAGCTCGTGGGACCCACAGACTCGGCTGTGGCACGGAGGGAGGCACCGCAGAGTGCCCGTGCCCAGTTTGGAACAGATGGCGTCAAAAACATTGGCCACGGCTCTGACTCGCTTGCTGCAGCAGCGAAAGTACATGCTCATGTTCATACGTGCCCATGCTCCACACTGTTAGATATTTTCACCTACATTTATTCTGTTTGTTCTGTTTATTAGGAGCTTGAATTTTTTTTCCCGTCCACAATTGGCCATGGTCCCGCTAACACAGCTCTCTGTACAGACTGCACATGCTGCATCATCAAACCTCATGCCATATCAGAAGGTAAGGAGCCCATATACTTACTGTGATGTATAAAGATTTTCATCATCCATAATGCTACAGCTAAAATTAGCAGTATTTATTTATGCCTATACATCTACCTACTCATTTCACAAATGTCAGCTGTGTAAAAATCCACAATTAACCCAGTTTAAGATGTAGATGTTTTATAAAACGAATTCCACTGACTTGTATAGGCTCTTCTACCTGTGGCTGTTAATGGGTTGGTGTCACACAGAGGCACTACATGGTTACCAAATTTCACTTTGGATTTGTCCAAATCCCTGCACTGATCCGTGTTCATGGAGCATGCCACTGGAGCTGTGACCTGTGAAATGTGAAAGTCCCAGTATAGAGCTGAAGTATGCACACAAAGTGTTTTGGCATGGTTGGCTGGACTGGTTTCATGACATACAGTTTGAGACCAGACACAGTTCATTAAAGTCAAGAGGGTCAGCCTACGCCCATATATATGAATCTGATCTATGGTCCTATCCTGGAGTGTTCCGCTTGGCAGTAATTTCTTTGATATAGGATTGGATTTATATTTAGTCTCCTCGCATGTTCTTGTGCTTTGTTTTTCTCTTTTTTTCAAAAGAACACATGACAAAATATAAGGTGAACATTCTGAGCTGAGAAGACATTTTAATAAGGAGACTTTTGTCCTAACTTGAGCTGTCTATTTAACAGGGAAATCTGAAAGGGAATACATTCATAAAAAGGACTAGGCAGAATTGACTTGATATAAGTGTTCATCCGAATGGACCATTTAATGTTGTGTAATCTTTAATTACTCCTCATGTGTATATGTAGGTGTGCCAGGACCCTGATCCTATGCAAACTGCTAGTTGAAAAGGACTTTCTATCACACCTATATGGAATGGTGCCACGATTGTTGTTATTACCGGAGTTGCACCTGTGCTTTTCCTGTTTTGACAAGTCAAAATGTCTCGTGTGAGAAAGGTCTATGAGAAAGGAACCGTTAAGAAACAAACACACAAGTAAAGGCACGTTTTATTCTGCTGCAGGCCACGATAGATCAACTGAACTCGAAATCACCTGCAATAATACATTTCTTCAAAACAGACATGCACCATGGTATAAAATTAGGATTTGTGTCAGCATATGAAAATATTTTCAAAGCTCTTTCTTGTTTTGTTTTGTTGGTTCACTTAAAAAGGTGAAGCTGAAGATGGAGAACTTAATTATTTAGTTTTTGAGTTGCGTCGTTGAAAGGTCATAAATTGCTCCGATTACAGTATTTTCTATATTTTAATTTGCCCACACTGTTTACCTCCTGACGTGTGCTGACACTTGTGGTCTAATCCCAAAATAGTAACTCAGTGTGGGTGACTGGTCGAGCGAAGCCCAAACTGGGATCTTAATTCAGTTCTGAGACCAGCACAATCAGAAAGCTTGCTCTGATTTCCCTCAAGATCACTTAAGAGGCTAATGTACGCCACAGCTACGTGTGCAGGGCGCACCCAATCACGGTGCTGACAAAGGAAGTTGTGTCTGAAAATGCAATCAGACATGACTGGAATAGAGAAGCTTCTGTTGCCAGGCACCCAGAATAGGATCTCCTAGCAACAGCACCAGCTGCTTTTGGGAGCTGCGTTGAGTGTGTGCCTCTCCTCTGCAGGTTGCTGCCTGGGGAGGGCACAGGGGACTCGGGGGAGGGGGGGGGGGGGTTACTTGCATCGTACACATGCAACCGAGCTTTGACTGAACCATTACTCAAATAAGAGAAGCTCATCAATGCTGGCGCGGCACCTGGTCCAAACGGAAAGTCACGATTACACAACAGCCTCCTCCAGAAAGAGTGGAAAATGTAGTCGGTGTCCAGCCTGACGAGTACTCAGGCCCCTTGTTATCACGATGTCTGGCTGAGATTATGAGACTAGCCCCCACTTTCAATTAGACTGTGTGTGTGTGTGTGCGTGTGTGTGTGTGTGTGTGCGTGTGTGTGTGTGTGTGTATATATGTGTGCTTGCATATGCGTGTGCATGTGCTGTGCAGCAGTCTGACCTTCACTGTCACTGATGCACCTTTGTCCCTATAGCTCCACCAATTTTACATCAATGCATGGCCACAGTGACGAGAGATAAAACTCCCTATCTGTAATGTGTTGACTGACTGGTCTCCTCTAAGAGACGGCACATCTGTTTTATAAAGGAGACACTGAGATGTGATGTTGCACTATATGATAATACTGCATTATAATCCCTTCTTAAGCAGCACATTCAATAATTACCACTTATGTTATTAAATAAGGATAAGAACCATGTTTGATTGGGTAATGAGAACTGTGACTGCTGCTCCACAGACTTGTTTAAATATCAGACTGAAGATTTTATTGCAGCACTAAACTGTTTATTTGTTAGTTTATGTGTTAACTTGTAGAAAAGCCCATTAAAGCTCACAGACATCAACAGCTCTGATGTGTTCACAGGTTTGACGGGGAAGATCCTAAACTCCATATCGGCGGCTGGATTTGAAATCTCAGCTCTTCAGATGGTAAAAGTTTTACTTTAATTCAATATTTCATGTCTTTGTGCTTCGATCTGCCGTACACCCCTTCATTGTGTTCATGTAAATCTGCTCTAAAGTTAATTAGTTTGCTCATACGCCCACATATATCTCAGCCATACTCATGTAACCTGTTTGTGTCCTGTATTGATTTGCTCTGACCCAGCCTGACCTCATAATGGAAGTCAGCGTCCCTGCTGCCAACGGTGACCTCTCACAGTCCATTCGTTTTGCCACATCAGATGTGATGCACATTCTGGTCGGCAGCACAAAAATACATCAATCCCTGTAGCACATAAGGATAATGTAATGGGATTAGAATTAGTGCTTTGATTGATGCTGCACATTTGTTCTAAGGATCCAATCTCATATCCTTGATGTTGTTAATTCATTATGGAAACTACACGAGTTGTTTCACGATAATTGGACTGTTCTTACATTTCAAATCACAGTCTTCTCGCTTCACTGACAAAATTTCACTGCCTCCTCTACTCTTTTGATATCCTGACAGTTCAATGTGGACCGAGCCAATGCAGAAGAATTCTATGAAATTTACAAAGGTGTTGTGACAGAGTATCTTGTGAGTATAAACAGCACATTGTTGTGCAATCATGGCAGCTACCTGCATCGTAGATCTGAAAATTGCTACTTCTGATAGTAACGCAAATGCAAACATCTCCTCTTTTGTCAGGATCTTAAACAGTCACTAAAGGTGTGGCAGATGTTGTCAGTAGCCTCATGATGCTTTTTATCATCATAAGTGTAATTATTTATTTTCATTGAAAAGTCGCATAATCACAGTATTTACTGTATTCCCACCTCCACCTGCAGAGTATGGTGACCCAGCTATGTACTGGACCCTGCATGGTCCTGGAGATCCATGGCACCGACGCGCCGCAGACATTCAGGGAGTTCTGTGGACCTGCTGATCCAGTGAGTCAAAACATATTCAAAATGGTCTCTTATTTCCTCACTCTCTTCTAAACTAGATCCTTCTCTGAGTGAAGGTACACATGTTTCTTACGTTTAGTCGGTCCTCAGAGGTTATATCTTGCAGCCATTTTTTCTACTGAACACGTTTCTTTAGTTAACCTTATTCAAAGTTTCAGGAGTGTTAGTCTTTTATTCTCCTGTTTTAAGGCTTGTACAGCTCCTTGTCTTTTATTTGTGAATGTTAGTCAAGCCAGAGCACACAATATATTTCTTCTGTCTTGTACATAAGCCTGGCTACAGGTTCAGACTTTATGTAATCTGGGATAAATCTGCAGTAGGAAAAAAAAAACACACCAGTGGGTGTATGAGGAGCCCCACATTCATAAATTTCAGCTGATCTCAGTATTTGATTTCGAGCTCATTCATTTAAAAAATGGTGAATCAGACGAGAGGAACTGGAAGTCTTTGTTAGTCCTTGTGTACGCTGTAAACATTTTGTGGCTTATGCGATTAGATAAGAGTTGGCTCGTGAAATAGACTGTGTGTGTGTTGGGGCCAGTGTGAGCTTGTGTGCATG
Organism: Pleuronectes platessa; assembly: GCF_947347685.1. Classification (NCBI taxonomy): domain Eukaryota; kingdom Metazoa; phylum Chordata; class Actinopteri; order Pleuronectiformes; family Pleuronectidae; genus Pleuronectes; species Pleuronectes platessa. The sequence continues at coordinate 6,559,521 of NC_070634.1, read as the reverse complement.
AAAACACACATTCATGCATGTTCCTGGGTGCTGTGGAACCAGTGCTGCAGGGCTGTGCCGGTGCGTGATGTGAAATCTAATGATAAGAGGCTTTGCCTTTTAATCATTGTGTGCTACTGTGCTTACACTAAAAAGGAGGGACTGCATCCACCTGCACAGTTCCCCTACATGTTCAGTGTTTGTCTGTGACTCGGCTTTCCCTTCTGTTTGTGATTATTTTTGTATTTGGTCACATTGTTTATAAAAATTCTCTGCTTAACCATCAGCCGTGCAGACCACAGCCCGAATGTTACTGACATTGAAGCTGCTGAGCAGGAAGGGGCTTTGTTAATTAGCTAATGATTTCTAGGTCACATGACCCTATACCTCATTGACGCCAAAATAATAAAGCCATTGCTACTGCCCTCTGTTTAGTAGTCACCCACATCAGACCTGGCCCTGGTTTGCACTGTAAAGCCCTGTGTGTAATCATTGCATCTTTTAGATTTAGGGTGGGGTTGCTGAGTTGTTTCTGAAACATTTTTTATCTTATTTGTTGAAATCCTCCTCACGTACTCATAGCTCTCAATAAATCCATTTGTGGGCGAAAAAAGGAAGAAAATAAATATTCGGACAGTTTTCAGGCAGTGAGCGTTCATGACCTGAGACTAGAGGACCAATGGGAAGGGGTGGGATGCATCTTTTGCCTTTTCTCACTGTAGCCTAGCCCCGCTAGTTTTTCCAGGATTACCAACCCTGTGTTATAAATGGCATTATAATTTATTATTGAGAGCAACATTGAAATAATCACAGTGATGCATCCAGACATTATATTTAAATCCAGTGGGTTATTAAAACCAATTATTAAAAAAATATTATTCTAACTATAAATGAATGTTTAAATTAGCATAATTTGCCCTCCTTCAGCTGCTCCACTTTGTATTCCGCCCTCTCTCTCTCCGTCCTCTGTAACCTCTTTGATTGCTTCGGACCTGACTGAGTGACTAACTGCGAGGTCGATCCTGCCGCGACCTCAGACTCACCTCGGTATTATCTTACAAATAACCTAAACATTCACACTCCTGCTCTTCAGCTGAGCTCAGTCATTTGATCCTGGAGATAAGCGGGAAGTCACAGCAGCTCTGAGAACTCTGAGTAAAAGTCACAAACTAGATCAGTGTGTGAGAGGCGAGCTGATGAGGTCACCAGCAGGGCACATGTGACGCCACGTAACATTGTTCTGATAAAACACCAAAGTACAGACTGTTTGTCTCTTTAAACTCGGTGTGTGTGCCGACTCTCCAGACGTCATTATCATGTGGACAGATTGGACTGGACAATCAGTGTAACCTCAGTCTGTATGAAGAGGTCAGAATGTCTGTCTGCTTTAGTGTTTGCTTTTTGTGATGAGAACAGGATATTGATCCATTCCAGTTGACTAGGCACCAATCCATAAATAGCACAGGTCGTGTGTGAAGAAACGTATGACTGTGCAGCTGGTCGTTTGGATGAAGTGACCTCAAACACTTCATCATGTTAGACCTGATGGTGGACTTTTTAAATGACTGGGTTTATTTGAGAGGAGCGAGCAGTTGCAACCGACATTTTTGTCATAAGAAGTTTTCAGCATAGGGGCCACACATCTTTCAATAAAGGATCCTAGTGTATTGTGTCTTGTGATGTGTCCTGATATCAGAGTGGACGGACACAGCAGTCCTCTGTTAGACAGTCCTGGCCCAGCCTCTTCCATAAGGTTTTATTTTTCTACACAAATTTTTAATGAGCCACTCAATCGAACTTAAACATCTCTATTAGCAGTGCTCACAACATGTTGTGTTGCCTCTCTGTCTCACAGAGATAGATGATCAAGTAGGCCCTAAATGTCCTGTTATATGAGGCCAACATTAAATAGGTTTTGCTCATTGATTTTTTGATCCATCTGCGTAATGCTTTTGTGGAACCCGGTGGCTCCTGTGCTAAATTTAGTGCTCTGGTCTCAAAAATTAATCTGAGTGGAAATGCAAGTAGCCTTATTCTGATTAAACCAACAATATGATGCTGATTAGGAGAAACTATAACTACTGTCAAGCAGGTAGAAATAGTTTCCACTGTGATGTAAGATCTGCTTTATAAGGAGGCTTTTGTATTCACATCATGTTATATACATAAAACAAAACAGGCTGCGAATCTTTATCCAGTTAGTCACTGAGAGGAAGAAAAATGTGCGGAGGAGGCAATGTGCTAACAGTTGTAGTAGTGGTAGTAATAAATGAATAAAAACAATATAACGGTCATAAAAGCGTAAGTAAAAGGATGTTTATTACTTTTTTTGAAAGAAGAGTTATCAGTTATAAGGCTCTATGAAGCATTTTTACGACTTCCACTTTCATTTTATGTGTAAGTATTTGTAAGTATTTTATATGCTGTTGAGATTACCGTGATACCTTTATCCACTGTTGGCTTGCCTTGGTATTTCTTCTGTGAGGTATGGGGGGAGCAAACTTTGTTTGGTTACATTATGGAGGAAACCAAAAGTATTTTAAATGTCTCCAGCAGCGGTTGTCTTTTAGCAGTATGTACAGAGGGGGGCTGCAATGTATGTGTATAAGTACCTGGACCAGGGGGAGGGGAATCATTTGATAAAGAATGCTTGGTCTTTACATATCACGTCAAATAAAAACCTCACACAGGTGTTTCCCAGTAGAAAAGGGCCCAGTTCTAGGCTTCAGTGTTTCCCTCACACAGACCGGACCGCACATGAGACTTTTTAATGGACGGTCGTGTATACACAGGTCACTCTGCCCCAGACATCACTGGCCACACAAGCCAGTCTGTTACAGGGACATCAGTGTAGCACCCTATGGGACTCATTCAAATCAAATTAAACTCTGACAGCAGGTCACTCATGGGAAACTGATTCAATTACACCGAATGCTGCTTCAGAAAAGAGTTATTTTATCTAGGTAGCTCTCCCTCTAATTTCCCCCTGCTGTGTTCGGCCTCAGTCTCACGTGGCAGGGGACATGTAAAGGACATGTTGCTGCCCGGACACATTTTGCAGATATTCCTGCGCAGGATGTTGTGTTTAGCTTTGTCAGACACAAACTGAGTCTGAACAGACTTGTATACGTATTATGAGTGTGTCATGCTTTTTTTTCCTTCCCTCCCCTCTGAGCATGACTACTTTCATGTTCAGATTTTGAAATGTTCCCACTCAAAACCCTGCGCTCGCATTCAAATTGACCCCGTTTGTGCTTAGAAATAGACAACGCCCTGTTTCTTTCCCTCTTATTTTATGGCCAGCAACAGCAAATGTAGCCACAACGAGGGCGGGTAATTTTATTCTTCATCTTTTCACCTGGCATTCTATTGATTGGGGAATTTTGACAGACTTGTTGTGAAAAAAGATTTGAGAGCAGAAGGATAAGGTGCAGAGAAGCATGATGAAAAGCTCCAGTTTCAGCTCAGTGAGGCTGTGTTTTATTGGCCATTGTAATAAAACATAACAAATGTGTAATTGTTATGTAGTGGTTAGCATTGTCGTCTCACAATCAGATTGCACACTCGCCATCGTCTGTGTGGGTTTTCTCCGGGTAGCTTCCTCCCACAGTCCAAACCCATGGAGGGATAAGGGGTGATTGATTGTAGATGTGAATGTGAGCCTGAATGGTTGTGTGTCTATGATGTTGGCCCCTGGGATTGGCTCCAGCCATCCACCCTGCAACTCTTACAGGATAAGCCTTATAGATTATGGATGGAAGATGAAAATAAGTTTTTTCCAAACTTAAAATAGAACCCAATTGATCCCGGGGATCCACAGTTCCCATGATCCTTCCTCTGTTCACATGATCCTTTGTGTAATTGTCAGTTCCGTGTTGTGTGGTACAGTTATTTAAACCAGGAGAATGTTTTCCACAAGGGTATTCGTTTTAAAAGACAATAAGGCTTTGAGAAGAAGGCTCAGTGGATTTATGACCTTGAACCTTATTCCTGTCTTTTCTGTCCGCTCTTATAAACCACCAGAGAATAAAAGCTTGTCATAGGAAAACAGCCTACAAGGCCCCATCAGATTATTTTATATTGGTGGAGTTTAACAACTGTATTTCTATCTTGTATATATTTATCCCTGAAAAACTGGAAAAAGACTTGAGGTCAGACAGTGGTTCGTTTTCATCGGTTTTCAGTTTATTTTCTTTGCCAACCTTTTAACCTGCGTGTGATACATGGCTTTCCCCTATGTATGAGGCACTACACAAGCACTATGTTACATAATGTCAACATTCCTTTGGAGTTTATAGCCATCTCTGTGAATTAATTATTCACATTGTCCTTCCCCTGATGGTGGACCCTGTGGGAGGGTCTCATTTCCTGGAGGCACCAAGTAGCAAAGGGCAACAGAGCCCAGCTTTGACCTTGGGAGTGTCTCGTGTTGAAAGGAAACACGCCACGTGAGAAGAGGAAGTGCTGAATGTTTAGGAGCAATATAAAGCAGAACTTTGCTTAGCTGTGAAATGAACATGTCTCTGTAGTTATATTTTTAGTGTGTAGTGATGAGAACCTATTAAACAGTATGGAATGGTGTATGGCTTGTTAAGGTGGAGGTCCACGTCCATTTTAAGCTGCAACTCCAGAAAATCTCATTATAAATATTTATAAGCCAATATGGAATATGTAATTAATCAGTTAGTAATCTTACTAGTAGTAAAGGACATTTATCAATACCCATTCGCAGTATTATAGGTTAGCTTGTCATCCATTTTGAAATATAATTAGGTCATGTTAATCTATCTTCCTACATTCAGTGTAAAATATTTGCTGAGTGTCAGTGTTTTGTCTTTTCCTCTACATATCACATGTTCAGCTGCTGAGTAATCACTGTGTGAGGAACTTGCAACAGACTAGGATGTTCCATTTCGAAACACCTTGTCAACCTGATATTGGGATATTTAGTTGAATCTAATACATGTGAATTTGTCAGTTTCATCAGTGAATCAATCAATCCAGATGTTTTCATTCAACAGGAAATTGCGCGGCACCTTCGTCCAGGCACACTGCGTGCTCTCTATGGCAAAGACAAAGTGAAGAACAGCGTCCACTGCACAGACCTCCCAGAGGATGGTGTTCTAGAGGTGGGTGGCATTTCACTGACTCACTCACTCGTACACACTGTACGAGTGAGTACACCCACTGTGTTGTGCCCCTGCACATAGGTTTCCTCATTGTCGTTCAGTCCATGCATAAGTAGCTACCTTGCGAAACCCCCTCAACTCTGTGAAGCTGAGTCTCATGACTCCGCTCTGTGGGCTGGGTCAACCTTAGATCACACTGGTTTTGAGGAGAACAAGAATGGCAGAGGAATTTTAAACAAAACCATTGTTTAACGGAGAGTGGGTCTGACCCATTGAGCGTCATTGTTCAGGAGAACTCCTGATCTGTGGCCTGAACAAATGCCCCCTTGTTACACATTAGCCAGACTGAGCTGCCATTTTCCAAGACTTAGACAGTGGCCAAGAAAGGGGCTCGTGTACAGAGGAGAAATTATGCTGTAAAACTTGACTGCTCTGATTGCAGCACAATGGATGACAAACTGATACTTTGAGGTTAGGGTTTGATTCAGTGCGTGCGGTTAAATGAACTGTTATTTCTTTTTCTAGGTGCAGTATTTCTTCAAGATTTTGGATGGATGAGCAGAAGAGAAAACACACTCACTTCAAACACAAGGACTTGAGAGTTGTCTGTTTATTGTTTCAGCCTTATGCAGATTAAATAGTGACAAGAGCAGACTCCTGACAAGTGTTTTGATCTTCAACACTGAATTAAGTATTTTCACACCAACTACACATCTTATTACACGGGATACTGCATTGCCTCTGATATTCTCTAACCTTTTGACCAGCGACTTTGGTATTGGATTCATACATTACACTTTGAAAAAAAAATGTACAACTGCATAAATATAAAATTCTTCCACCATGAAAATGGCTAAAACATTCAATAGTAAGTTGCATCACGTCACGTGATGTCGCCAGCAAGACAGATTTCAAAGCACTGAGTTGCCACGGTTTCCATGGAGGTGACAGTCTTCTAGGCTGGACCCACAAAGCTCTACACTAAGAATTAAGAATGAACAGATGCAAGAGTATCAAACAGAAATGTCATCAAACCAAATCCTACAGCTAAAGTGAACGGCAAAGAAAAGTTGTACACTTGTATCCTCCCACTGTCAACATGAACAACTTGGATAAAGAAACACACACCAAAAACAACAACAAAAAGATTCCATGGAGCGCAGTCATTTACTCTTACATGGGCCTTAAAGGTTCAGAGTACCATGCTAGTATTTCAGTTAACAGAGCACATTAACACACACTCCACCCGCTCACATAAACTAACACACCTGCACACAGACACGAGCGCGCACACGCACACACCTTGGACCACTAAAGCTGACATAAGACAAAAGAGATTACAACAGGACAAGACTACAGCACTGGACACTCCAAAAATATATAGCAACCACATCAGGATGAAATACTCTGGGGACAGAAACACAGCTCGCTACACGTCAGTAGTGGAATCGCGGTTTTACAGTAATAGATGAACACATCCCATGGCTCAAGGAATATTTTCATTTACAGTAGAATAAATATTTGCTATTGCTACTTTTTGTATTTTACATTCTAACCCTCGACAAACACACAGAAAAGCTAGTGTAAAGCACACAGATTAAGTGTAGGTCCTGTATATTATGAATGTTCAAAGACTAGTGGTGTATATCTGAACTCTTTAATTCTCTCTACATTTTATTTTTGTTTTTTAAAATGAGAGTGCTCGTCACGGCTGAGGTCACGAGCTGATTGTGATCTTAACATCGAAACGTCCTTGGTAGCGGTCTTTCTCGCTGTAGTCAATGTTTTCTCCATAAACTCTGCACTCGATGCGGAGCTCGTGGTCCCGAGTGATGTTGGCAAACTGGATGGCCACCAGAGGCTGCAGGTACTTAGGCTGCAGCAGTTTGCCGTAGTACGGGTAGTACTGGAGAGGAAAGCCTTTACCCATGCCAAAGTAGTTGATCTCTCCAATCTTGTCTGCATCCTCTTCTCTCTACAAATGTGATAGTTGGATTTTAAGTCAAACTTTTTTAAAGTGCACTAATAAATCATAGGTAGATGTCGCATCAAACGTACCTTATTCTTGCAGTGAATGGGGATCAGGTTGGGCATGTCTTTGCCCTGCAGAGCCTCTGGGAGTGACGTATTGTTAGCGGGAACCTAAAAGAGTGAGAGTATTTGAGCCACATCCTGAGTAGGTTGTTAAGTTAGCAAAGCTAAAAGAAACTGTTTCTACTGTAGGGTTACTTGACCAGGGAGTGAACGCCGACTGTATCCATTCCTTTTGCAGAAAAACCTGTTAGTGGGTTTTATGACCAATGGAAAACGGGTCTTTAGAACATATGCTGCCACCTTGAATGCAGCACAGTTACCTTGCTGCATTGGATCATACGATTGAAATATTTAGGATATAATACAATTTGAGGCATTACTGATTTATAATCCCAAAGTTTGTCCTTACAGAAGAGTTTTCCACTATTTTAGTACTGCACCTCACCTTCTCCGGATTTTACCCGCAGGCGAGCTATGGATGTATGGTCAGCTCAGTGCATTCTTAATTAAATGTGTTTTTAATTCAAAATTGTGGTCTTAAGAACCAACCAATTCTGACTCTAATAACAGCACTTGAGGTGATTCATCAGAAAGCTTCTTCTGGAGATACAAAATGTGAGTCTGGAAAAATACTTTTATATGTCCCTTTAAAGAAATGACATGTTCAGAAAAACCTTCAGTGTCTGCATAGTCTTCAGAAACTATGCACTTTGAAAATTACTGTCACACTACATTGAGGTTTTCAAAGATATCTAGAAATGCCTTTTTAATGATTAAACACCCAGGATGTGTGCTACAGGTGTGAACAATGCCTGGTTCATTCGTTGATCTCAACAGATATGTCATCAGGTTGGTGAGTGGTGTAGGCTATGTTTAAAGAATGTCTGTTAGACCCACAGAGGTGTTGTGCTGGATGCGTATACCTACTTTTGGTCTGAACATGACAATCCTGTTGAGCTTGACAATAAGGCAGGGCTTTCCTTCCGCGAAGCCAAAAGAGGTATCGCTTTCCCCTGAGCAGGCGTCGAGCAAGGTCTTGTGGAAGCGACAGGATTTCTTCTGGTCGCGATCATGCTCCAGAGGTCCGCGGTCCTTGTACGTCGCAGGAACTTCTGCAGATGTTGTAAATATATTAGATATTTTTCAAAAACCTACTTGTATTTGATGCAAATTAGGGTGACTTATTTTACGAGAACATATTACCTCCACTAAAGTTATGTTTCCATCTGTTTGTTAGCATCATTATGCCGAAACTACTTAACCAATTTCCGTGAACATTACCCAAGGAAGAACCGAATCCGGACTAGGGGGAATATCCAGGATGTTTGATGAGTTTTTCAATATGTTTGTTGATTTTTTAAGGAGATAATTCATGAAGCTTGATCAAGACAAAAAAAAAATATTTTTAAGTAACTGTTATGTATGAGTGTGTTCAATTTGGCGAGGATCCAAATAAAATTCAGAATCTTGTGAATTTAAAAGGTGGTTTCATAAGGGTGGGTCTTGGCGGCGGTATGCACTGTATTCAGTTAGTAATTGGTACTAAATGCACATCAGTGAGAAATCTTGATTTGACGATTGTTACATACCCTTCAGGGATCAGCCAGAGAGTATGACAATCCCTGAATGGTGATTGGCTTATACTTGCCTCCACAGTCTTCAAATTCGGTCGGATTAGACTGGCTGTCCTGGTTGTACTGTTTAAGGAACTTCTCCACACTCTCGACGTACTTCGCATATGATTTCGGCTCAGACAATTTGAAAGCGATTTCAAATTTCTCGGAGCGTGGGGTGTGTGAAAGACCTGAAAGACAGATAGTTTATTTTGATAAAATACAACAAAATAAAAGGGGAATGCAATGATTCAAAGATAACTTGATGCAACAACTTGAGAAATGATATATATAGGCAGTGTGTATAAAAGGAGGGAATTTCCTGACAGGAGCTGCACTCTATATCATGCGAGCTGTTCTTTGTCAGACCCAGAGATACTGGTCCATGCTCATTACAATGTAACACAATGTAAGATCTTGGGGATTTCCTCAGATGGTCTCTGTCAGCTCTTTGTAACAGTAATTTTCCACAGGCCTTGTGCAGAAAGCCTCATTGAGGCGTGGCATGAAGAGAATGAGATTGGTGAGAGGAGTGAAAGGAAACAGAACATTAATCAAACTTTTCCAGCTTTACTATTGGGTCTGTTTTTGTTGCTGTAAGTATGAGCGAGATCGGCGTTAAATGTGCACAAGAGAGAACTAACATTCAGTCATAAGAATTTCTCTTGGAGCCTTGTGAAAGTTCACCAATCCCCTGCCCCCACCCCGCCACACTCACGTGTGTCTCTCTCACAATGGAAACTTTTAGCCCTAGAGTGAGAGGCAGGCTTGAGCTCAGAAAAAAAAAAAAAAGACTGCTTCCTTTATCATGCCACTGCTGGAAACTCACTTCAGCTCAAAGCGCTCCACACTTACTTTGTTGCTTTGCCAGGCTGCTCTTTGATTGTTAACAGTCGTGGACGGCTGACAGACAAAACGCCAGGCAAACCAACTCGTGTGCATGCAGCCACTCATTTACAATGGCTGCTAAAAATACTACTGAGGCTACAGCATGTGCTGTGCAAACACGACATAACAAGGCTCTGCACTTTAAAAAAATCTGCTTCGTCTCCAAGCTTGCGGGAAATTTCGAAACTCTTGTAGAGGGACTGTAGCAGTGTTTAATGGTGTTGTTCTCATAAGATTACAGGTTGGAATTTACCTCCAGCTAAACAAGCTTAGTGGCCTCTAAGCTGCGACAAAACTAAACCTTTTTTACAAACTTCTTTACAAACTCCGGCTTCCATGCATGAATATGTAAATGTGTAAACACGCAGGCTGTGACGCATGATCAGAGCACACGTGAGCTGTTTCAGTCACAGTGGGTGTAAGCTTCAACGGTTCCCATGTTGCCCGAGGGGGGAAACATTGAGTGGCAGAGAGTAGTGAAGGACAAAATGGCTGAACCTATCTAAGGTCAGACAGACTTGTGATAGAGTATCTGCTTAAAGGCACACCCCAACAGTCATCTATCAGCATGAGCCACACACACAAATATCAGGTAATTTCACAATCCTGCACATGATTTGAAAGGGCAAAGGCAGAGGAATAATAAATCATTTTAGATTATATTTACCTGGGGGAGCCACTCTGTCCTGATAGGTGGGTTTGAAGTCACTTAATGTGAGCAGCAAAGCCTGAATGGTCCCGATGAAAATTCCAGCCAAGCATCCGTAGAATATCACGTAGAACGCTAAGATCTTAACTGTAGAGGAGAAAATGAATGTCTTTAAAATCCATGTACAATGATAAGGGCTCAACAAAAATGTAAATTAACTGATCCATCAGCAACTACATTGATTATTGATTCAATTGCTTCAGGAATTTAAGCAGCTAGAATTACTTCATTGTGGTTGTATGCCTCTCTCCAGACTCGTGTAGTATGTAGGAGAGTCATTTATTAAAGAAATATAATAAAAAGGTATTAAGTGTTTTTTGTCATGATCAGTGTATAAATTCTTGAGTTATGGCCAAAAACGATTTGTTAGGTTACAGTGAAATTGGCCTTTGACCAGGTTTATCTTTGAATCTCAAAAAAACGTTTGTGACAAGCTTGAAAAGATTCCCTCAAAGCGTGCCTGGGATACAGTGTTCATGAGACAGACAGATTGATGAACGAGCCAACCGTAAATCATCCAGCCACGCTATATCCAGTGAAGGGGCATACAACAACATTTCTGATTTGAGCTGTTCAAAGGTGACAAGTTTGCTGCTTTTCCATGTTTATGTAATTCTAGTAAACTCAATTAATAAAAGCAATGAACGTTTTGACTATTACAATAGAGAAACTAGTTTTCATTCATGACCAATAAACATCAGAGAACAAAAAGTAATATTTGTTAGAGCTTTAAATTAAACACATTAGAATAAGATCAGCTCCTGTCTTGAATGAAGAGAATATACCAGATGTGAGAACAATTGAGTAAAGATTTCATTATCCCAGATAGACACTACACTTGTGCCAAATCTTTAAAAAAAACTTGAGAAACCATGAGAATGGCATTAATTAGGTCCTCCACAAACAGTCTCCACACATTGTCCCTTTTTTCTCATTGTCAAAGCCACATGAGAACAATGCTAAGTTGTTTCACCCTATTTAAATTTGAACCTAATTATGCAACAGCAGAAGTGCCAAAGATTCTGGTACAACTGGATGAGTCAGTAGTCATTTCCATCAGAGCAGACCCTTCCCCCATTTTGTCAACACTTACAACAGGTTAGGTATAAAAAACACTGAGCTCACATAAATTAACCTGGCTTTATAGGGAGAAACTTGAAATTAGCATTTCCTGTTTGCCTACTCTCATTCAAGATCAGTGGCGGGAAATACACTCTTATATTTGTGATCTTGGTAGATTTTGTGTTGAATGTCGGTCGTAAAACTTCCATGACCACAAAAACTGTGAAACCAGTTTGACTGGTTGATCACAGGTTCGGCTCCACAGCCTAACTTCCTGACACAGACTGTAAACTGTGGACAGGAAAATCATCTCAGACTCACTCGGGCCTACTCCGTCTATGCCCCTTTGAGACTGCTTCTTAATGCAAAGAGAAGCTTGTTTTACAAATGCCATTAATAGTGCCCTCTAAGAGTTTTCAAATCTTTTTTTTTAAGGATTAATTGCTTTTACACAATGTTCCAACTGCGGCTCAGAAACATAACATTATGTTACAGATTGGGGTTGGTAGCTTGTGAGTGAATCATACATGTTGTTTATTGTTACGCGCGCCATCTATGCACTTGGGGTAGGGATCCCTCACTTGCGGCTCTCTCTGAGGTTTCTCTGAGCTAAAAGTTTTGTTACCTTGTTGCTTGTCAAGTGCAGAGGATGACGCAAGCACCTTCTTCAAACCTATGAGTCAAACTGCAATTTGTGAAGATGACTATACAGATTCTTGATTGATCAATTTAATTGACCCTGGCATGTTTCCATGCAGAGCACTGTCATCACTCAGTCCTCATGTATGACATGGTTCCTGTGTGTTGCAAGTTCAGGGGGAAACTTTGGACTGACTGACGCATGCTGAAGAGTTGTTTAGACTTAAATGTGATCCAATAAGAGGAGAGAAAAAAACTATTACAATCAGCCCATGTTGTATTATTTGAAAAACAAATTACATTTTTGTATGGAAGTGAAAATCAGGAGTGAGTCAGTCTCTTGGAAGGTGTCAGTGTTTCCTATTTTCTGCCCGACAACTGCTTATTTGACTGCCGCTGAGGGCATTGAAGCAGCACGATTACATTTATAGCCAATTACTTTGAGATTTAACAAGACAAGGGATCAATTTTGGTGTCAGAACACGTGTGGGGGTGGGGTCGGGTGCAACACCATTTTGTAGTCAGAGAGGCCATACATCAACACTGCTGCCCACACATGTAAATAGCGCAGGAGCTGGCCTACTAGTGGTGAGCGGCAGTTTGAATGGGGAGCACCTCCCCCACCAGACTGCTGCAGCGTCTCGTGAAGGGACCATCACCACGTCCACGCCACACTCATGTCTCCAGACTTTTACTGACGTCTCGACAGCTCTGCGGTGTTTTCCTCAGACGCTGCCTCTTCCAAACGTCGACGTGAACACACATCGTCACGAACACACACGAGTGAAGAAATGAGCGCTGCTTATATTTCCCCGCATCGAAAACAGCTGTAATACTAATACCTGACTCCAAACTGATGAATGCACATTTCATTTTTTCCAATGGGCTGCATCGATGAGCCGCCATGGCGCCAGCAACTCAAGGGCACAGACGTGCGTACCTGTTGCTTTTTTAGAACAACATGGCTCACTTCAGAATGGTGCGACATCACTCTCCCTGAGTCTCACAGGCTGACTGACACATCTGTAGCACCACTTCAATGTTAAACACCACATTGAATTAGCTCGAAGTTAGCCATTGACGAGCACAGAGCAGATAAGAGGGCGAGCAGAATCAGGTTTTCCTGCCACTTTGGTTAACACACACAAGGATATATACTGGGTTTTCCTCTGAGACATACTGCCCATTTGAGCTTTCACTAACATATTCAGGATTACAAGGTTTAAACTGGGGGAAACGCGCCGATCGACGTCTCCCTTCCCTTCACAGGGAAGTATATGTATAATGGCAGGGAGATGGATGGGCGGCCCTTGAGACATGTGAGTCGTGATCTGCTCACAGCACCATATTGCCAAGCGGTGCCTAGACGGACCCGGCTGTCTTTTACACGGGGAAGGAGGGGAAAGCAAATCCTAATTGGTAAACCGGTTTAAAAGAGATTAACAGGCACTATATAACAGCCTGTGTCGTTATCCTATCAAATCAACTCTCTCCGACCGGCTTGCCTTAAAAAGTGTTAGAAACAGCCTGTAGAACGACGAGAGCCGTTAATCTGGGGGTTTGAGTGAAAGGCGGCTTGAAGAATAACCGGGGCCCCGTTGTACAGGAGCCACAGATTAGCGCTTCTGTTCTTTAACACGGAGGAATAAAACGTCCTCTGGTTTCTCTCCTCCCATATTTAAAAAGAGGCGGTGGTCCAGTGAGAATACACAGCAGCCAACTTTCACCAGGCGGCTGATTGGAAAAGTCCTGGCCCTGTCCACACTGTCCTTCAGGGTGACCTTTTCATAAAGGACGTTTATCAACGAACGGCTTCATGTGTGCGACGCCTCGGGGAAACGTCTCCAACTAGCACACATTAAACAGGTCCATTTTAAATGTCACACATCACACAGCAGGACGGTGTAAATAATTAGTTAGCGTTATAACTAGCTATAATCTAAGTGTGGAATAGTGTTAAAATTCCACCTGTGGCATGTGTGTGGGAGAGAAGCTGGGTTCGTGTTCCACGGTGGAGTTTGTGATTTAACAGACCAACTTCTCCCCGCAGACTCCATTGAAAGGCGAAGTCACGACGCAGCATGTCGGAGCCGTTGGGCTCTAACAGGTGCTGAGAGTCCGGACACACACACGGAAACAGACCGGAGAAAAGCCTCTAAACACCCACATGTCTCCTCCCTGCCACACACCGGCTACAGAACCGGTCATTTCACAGCACACACGGATAACCTGTCGAACGAGTACTTACACCAACTGGAGCCCGTTCGTCCCAGAAACTCCCTCTTCTCTGAATTCCAGATAAAATTCTTCCAGCCGCCGTCGCTGTCTTTATTTCCAGACATGTTAGCTCCTCGGTACTGTCCCCCACCTGCTTCACTTGGGTGTGATTTCGCGGCTGTGGCTCGGGCACTTCTAGCTCAGAATGCAGTCGACTGTCCCCCACAGGAAGTGCGAAAGGAACGTTTCGTAGCCGTCTCCGTCACTTGTACCACACACAATTTATCGGTGTGGGGAAACGGCTCCGCCCGCCGGCTCCAGTAATAAGTTACCCCCCGAGAGGGAGGGGGGCTCCAGCAAATCACAACCCTCCGCTGCTCTCTGCGTAAGAGGCGAAAGAAGGGAGGAGGAGGCAAAGAGAGAGAGGGGGTGTTACAGGCAAGAACACCACCGAGTGAGCAGGGTCCTCACAAAATGTCTAACTGTCGTCTTTAAACCCTGTCATAGCAACCAGTGTCCTCCACCGCATCCAGTCTCCAAACTCTACTGTGGTGGCAGAGCAAGGCCCCCAGCCACAGACTGTATATTATGAGCCCAATCTATAAGCACAGACAGTGCTACTGGGTTTAAATACAGGCACAGAGCTACTGGTTTTTAAAATATAACCAAAGTAAGTGCTACTGGGTTTAAATACAAGCAAAGACATACTGGTTTTAAATATAAGAGAAAAGCTACTGGTTTTAAATATATGCAGACAGCGCTACTGGGTTTAAATACAATAAAAGACAGTGCTGCTGGCTTTACAATCTTAGCAAAGACAGTGCTACTGGTTTTAAATACAAGCAAAGACAGGGCTACTGGTTTTAAATACAAGTTAAGACAGTGCTACTGGTTTAATATATAAGCGAGGAGCAACTGGTTTTAAAATCTAAGCAAAGAGCTTCTGGTTTTAAATATAAGCAAAGAGCTACTGGTTTTCAAATCTAAGCAAAGACAATGCTATTAGTTTTATATGTCAGCAAAGAGTTACTAGTTTTAAATCTTAGCAAAAATAGTGCTATTGGTTTTAAAATCTAAGCAAAGACAGTACTACTGGTTTTAAAAATATATATACGTAGGGGCCATCTTGTATTTCGAAGTCGGGGTTGGTGAAATCCCTCCATCCTTTCAAGTCGAAAATCCGAAGTTGCAACTTCCGAGCTCCAATTAGTAACACCAGCGTTTATTTTTGGAGTGTCAAAATGGCTGCTGCAAAGCTCAACAGCATGGTTCCAGAAGAAAAATGTATAGATTTTGATTATCATCCGTAATATATTAAACATCCAAGGTAGACTTACCACAAGATGCGAGATTGAAAAACAATGTTATGAACTCCATAGAGGCCACAAGTCCATATATTATGAATTGCGTTTTAAGAAAAACATGACAAGGAGAAGTACTACATCACACACAAGCCTCATGTGTAATAGTGATATGACTCATTGGTGGAGCAACCTGTTTTCCTGGAAACGTTTACCATAACCACTAGAATCGGCTACGATCGGATCGTTCATCATTACTAGTATAGTTTACAACTATACACTATATGAAACGCATAAATGTACATATATATTCAAGACAAAAACTCATTGGCCTGGTTCCCTGCTTAAAACTCTTTATTTGGAATTTATAAAAAGTTATTGATAGATAGATAGATAGATTACTTTATTCATCCCCGAGGGGAAATTAAGTCGTCATAGCAGCCGGAAATTAATGGGGTTTAAACCATTGGAACCAGAGCCATTTTTAAATTGTGCGATCACTGTTACACTCTAATGTTAACAAGAGGCCAGATTATAGCTGAAGAAGAACTAACAATGGGTTTAATATGTAGTAATATGGGTAACAAAGTGGAATAGGATACAACTAACACAAACACAACAAAATCAAGGACTGAAAACCAGTAAACAGGGATTTAAAAGGAAGCTTCGCTCCTGCAGCCTAAGCAAGAAAATATATTTCAACCCAGCATATGTTTCTAAATAACTTATCCACGACATTCTGGTTTGCTGCTCAAATTTAGCTGAATTGCATGATGATTTGAAGTCCACTGCAATACTTTCAGTGTCACCTGGTAATGACTCATAAATTGATGACTGTGGGATGAGTGGGTCATTGCTTCATTTGTATATTCTTACCACTGCACACTGTGTTAGATTTACATTTGGCAGTCATCTTTTCGAAGTGTTAACACTAAAGCGTCCGTATAGTTGGAGACCTTGATGTAAGTACCAAGTGCTGTTATATAAGACAAAGTACAGGAGATCAAGTAAAGGAGGGACCAAACGTGCACAGTATGCGCCAGTTAGGCATGTTAGTGTGTTAGAGGTGTTGGGAGAGGAGTTCCTCTCAGAGAAGATAAGTCCTCAAGAGCCTCTTGAAGATAGAGAGGGACACCCCTGCCCTGATAGCATTTGGTGGCTAATTCCACCATCAGGGAACCACAAAAGAGAACATTATGGGCTTGTGTGCAGGGATGGCAGTGCCAGACAACGTACCTAGGAGGAGAAAAGAGCCTGTATAATAGAGTTCAAGTCAATGTTTACAGATCCCGATGTCACATCGTAAACTATATGTGGCTTGAGTTTAGGATTGTAGGCCATGGGCCATGGGCCATGGGCGGTGGGCGGCCAATGACAGCAAAGTGACAGGTAACCTTTTATGGCTGTTTGATGAATTCTGGAAATGTTGGAGAGACAAGCCTAGATCCTTACCGAGTCTATAGGGTCATCTGGCAGGACTGACGGTACAGTTGAGCATCCTCTGCATAACAGTGACATGAGAGACTCTGTAAACAGATAATTGGACCCAAGAAAGTAGTGCATATTGCAAAGGGGCTCAAGCAGTGCATGTTAGGGTACCCCTGTGGGGAATGAATGGGATACAGATGATTGTACCTGCCATGACACAAGATGCTCATATATTTGAGTACAGATAGGAGGATGCTTTTGCTTACTGTATCAACAGCTGCCGATCGGCCCAGCAAGATAAGTACAGAGGAGGGAGCTGCAGCTCTAGCTGCTATTAAGGTTTCTGTCACAAATAACAGTGGGGCGATGGTAGGGTAGGGGGCTGCTCAGAATGCCATTAGAGGATTTCTAGGACCTGTTTGAAGACCCCTCTATTAAGAACCTTGAATAAGAATGGAGGTACAAGACCAGTCAATGGTTCTCAATAGTTTTTTTAGATGGTAAACAATAAGTATATCCTATAACTTTGCACATGCTATAAAATGAGTGCTTTTGGAGAGTTGCTTCAAATGCAGTGTAGGCCAAGAGTCAAATATGCTGTTATGTACTGTGTTAAAGTTAGAAGCTAGTAGCCTAATTTGTCCTCTCACAGTTTTAAGTCCTGTAGTCACAGTTACAAGTTATCATGTTATCAACCCTAACCCTTTTAAAAGTATTTGCTCATCTCTTCCATCATATCTATGTAATCATATCGGGGGACGTGATTCAGTCGGAGCTTTGGCGCCAAAAACTAACATGTTCTACTGTTGCAATAAACATTTGAACGTGAGTTGTCTGACTGAAATGTATTTATGTTTTGTTATACCCTAGTGCCAGCTGTTGAAACATACCACAGCCTGCTACTGCTCTCTGTTCTCTGCTGCACACTATAGATACCTATATATGGCTAACAGGAAGTGCTGTAAGTTACTGTATGCTACATGCACTATATCAACTGTAGTTTGCCTCCAACTGTATATTAAAGTATCAGCTGTCAGAAGGAGCACCCCATTGGTGCTGTAAGACAAAAACAACACAAACATATCAGATCCAGAAGTAGAAAGTCATCAAAAAGGTGCGACAAATGTCACTTTTGACTGTGGAAAGGAAACACGATGCGGTTTACTGCCATAGCCCTTTCTAGACAACTTCAGAAAAAAATGTGTTCAGGAAACAAGTGGAAAGACGTTAAGTTCAAATAAACTGACATCAACCAGATTCCCCCCTATTATGTAAAAATAACTCCCAACAAAGGAATTAATTTCCTTTGATGGAGTAACCAGTAAGTCTGATAGAATGAGCAAAACAGCCAGTACTGGTCTGTTTTCACACCTATAAAGTAAACAATGTAATACACTCCTTTGTGAGACTATTGATTCTGTGGCGATAACATAGCAGCCCAATGTTTACATAGATCAAGGGTTTGCCAAGATTGTCAGGAGGTGCAGCATTCTGAGATAGGTTGTGGATGAAATCTGGTATGCAGCGTGTGAGCTGGGCTTGAGCTCATCAATAACAGCTTGTCTATGAGGTGAGCAGGTCTGACATGGCCTCTTGTACTGGCAGCATGAAAGTGCAGTGGATACATACCAACTCAGAGCCAAACAACCTTGATCAAAACAATCGTCTGAGAAAAAGGGGATGAATGGACTTAAAATGCTCAACTCTTCTTATTTGGGTAATAAGTAATTTAGATGGAGGTGTAACTGCAAAAAAAAATTGCACTAGTATAGTATTAGCTACTGTTTGCAGAAAGAAATCATATCAGACCAGATCAGGTTAAAAGTCAGTCCTCAACAGAAAAAAATCACAACACACAGGCTAAATTAAAGTAAAAATAATGTTTAGAAGAGCTAAAACGATTCAAAGATGTAAAAGATAGGATAAATCTGTAAAAGAATTAAGAGGATAAGTATAAAAAGAAAATGAACGGGAAAATAGTACAAAAATGTATGTGTAAAATAATAAAATCCAAATAAAATGCAGTTTTGTGACTGAAATTTGCTTCTGTATGATTCGATTTTACCAGGGCTATTCATAAAAACTGGGTATCAGTTTGAAAATGATGTCATGGTAGCAAGTCATATTAATACTATTTAATAAAGAATTATAAGAATATGAACATGGTGATTTAATGTAGCCTTCATTTAAATTGAAGGCAGAGTTTTTCTTAAAAAGTTAATACTAGTTTTCGCTCACATATATAGTAGGACTTTGAATTTTCCTGAACCAGTTCCTGGTGGGATAATCGTTTTACACCACTCATTTTGGGTTGACCGTATCCTTTCTGTGTGCTGTATTCATACAGAGTACAAACAAGTCTTTGTTGTGAGCCGTTCAATAAAATACCTTGTGGTTGTGTTGCCGCCTGGAAAAGTTGACCTGAATTTCTAATTTGAAGCATTATTCCGGGAGGGGCTGGCGCACACTATCCTTCAACACTTGCTCAACAGCACTTGGGTGCTCTGAGGCCACATGGTCTGACTGTTTTATTATTTCCAGCAGCCTCCTCTCTGTGTTCTGTCCTACTTGTTGTGCTTGGTCACAGGTAAGTAAGCAGGCCTTACCATGCAATGAAGACTCAAACAGCTAATACGGAACATGGATGACATATCTGTCACTTGAATAAAATGATGTATAATAATGATGTAAATGGGGACATTTTTAAATTACATGTCACGATGACACAAATAACCAAATTGTATGAATCTCAAAGTATTTATCACAGGAAATAAAGAAATTGCTTTGCAGTATCTTAGCTCCTTACCAGAGTTAATTACCACATTAATTGATACAAAAACAGACTTGAGCTGAATGTTATTTCATAAAAAGGTTTAAAATGTATTATAATTTTAAATGATGCAGTAAATATTATTATAGCCATTCACAGGTTGTTTAATTGTCTCCCAAATCACCTTCTCTGAATCCAGTGGAAAACCTTTGAGAGGAGGCAGAACAGGAGATTGGCAGCATGAATGTACAGAGATCATGTGACGCAATCAACAACATGAAATACATGTCACTGAGGCTGTTGAAGACCTGTATTAGTGCAGGTTCTTAATAAAGCGCCTGGTGAGTGTATTCTTGTTTAATTTTTCCCACATTATACTCCTGCTACGATAAATATCAGTATATATCTAAATTTCTTCAACACTTAATAATTCAATACTATAAATTATTAATATCTCAAACATCATTATTTGAATTTCCAAATGCTGCATTTGTTTACAAGGCTGTAAATCCTGCGGGCAACTATTCACTGGATCACTGGAACAGTCGGATTTGGGACATTGACTACATTTCACAGTGCTGTTAAAGTTTAAAATATGCGACTCCTTACAGAAACTATTTGCCATTTGATCAGTAGGGACTCAGAGCATTTGCCACAGAGATTCTCAGTGTGAAGCAGAAGCAGAGTAGAAAGTAGAGGATGTTTGCGGATGGAGAGTCTGCCCTGCAGGGTCTGAGTTACGTTGCTAAATCAATAAACAGCACGTCACATTTTTTTCCATACTGCGACCACAGCGACAACTGATCCTCTCATGAGATAATGTCAGAATTTGTCAATTCTGTTATCTTATTAATCAAAATGATTATCAATAGGTTTTAATTCGCCACCACTACATATTCCAGCTCCACAATCCTTTTTCTCTGTAAAACTTATTATGGAGCAATAATGTTCCATGTTTTACTGTAAATGTAGATAATATTAATTCGAAAAAAAAGTTTACATTAATAATATAATGCAATTAACCAATTAAATAAATAAAAATAGGGCAAGCATTGAGTTTTAAAGGTGCTAAGAGGGTTTTTCTTTGAGGGGGGGGGGGGGGGGGTTCACAGAGCTATATGCTGGCTGACTCCTGTGACCTCACCTTTATCCAGTAGTTATAATGAGAATCTCACCAATCTACTCATAACTTCAGGCATACAAAGTGAATAGACATGTATTTCCCAAAAGTCAAACTATTACAAAATGTTACTGTTGCTAGCTGTTGAATATCTTGGAACAAATAATTCAAATGAGCGATATTTCTACAATAAACCAAAATGTAATCACAACTGTTCACATTGCATGTTGAGTGATTGACTCATCATCAACAAATAATGATAATATTGCAAATTATGATGATGTTTTTTTGGTTATTCCTATTCGTTCTCACGTCTAAACTTCATTTGAAATGGTCTGTGCTATAGTCGTTAAAAGTACCACCTTTAGCAGTGTTGGCGTACAGCTCCATAACCCAGTCCACCAGTTCGGACGGAACCAGTTGAGGATGTTAATGTCCGGTGCAGGTGTGTGATTTGAATGCTGTGAATTGTGAATTCACTCAAGCATTTTTCCTTGTTTTACATGAAATCTGCTTGAACATGTTTAAATCGGATGCAAATCATTAATTGTGGATGATTTGGATAATGATGGTTGACCAGTTATCTTCACCAAGTGCTAACACATTAAGTGTTATCGTCCAGTAAATGACATGGATGAAAACTGTGAAAACGTCGAACATGGTTTACATTTGAAGCTAAAATCACAGACTGAAATTCAGAGCTGAGTCTGAGGAAGAATACAAATACAGTTGTTTGTGAAACATCTCCCTCACTCTAATTTCTTCACAGTAATTTGAATAACATCAGAAGCTGAAAAGCAATACAGCCTTAGCAGAATCAGTGTCACTTTCCACATTATCCACTTTGAGACTAATGATCACCACCAGCCTCTACTGCCAATTCGATTAGAGATGCCCATCCCTGTTTGTAGAGAAATTCCATTAAATGACTCAGATGTAAGACTTTATTGTCGTATGCAGGAAACAGAATACTCATGTTTATTAAGAGTCGGTCATTTAAGAGATCACAGCTATCTCAACAAAATGAAAATAAAATTTTGATGTGCTAAGAAATCAGTCTATAATCATTGGTGTCTGCTCTATCTTCTGTACTTACTCGGTCAATAGTGTACCAACTGTTGTTGGTACACTATTGAAACTTTTATTGGTCCAATATATGTGGGGTCAGGCACTAGAAATAGAGGTCAACTCTGTTAGCTTTGGGCCGACATTTCTAGCCTTGTTGACATCTCTCTAACAAGGCTAATGAAAGAGAAACGGCAAACATTAGCTAACCCCTTGCTTCTTTCTACAGTGTAGAACAAACAGCGCTGAGCAAGAACAAATATATAAATGTTCTGACACTCCAACAAACATCAAGCACCGTGCATGAAAACAAAACCATTTGTGCTAGAAAGAAAAAGAACAGAAAAAAGAGGCTTAATCCATTGACTGTATATTGAAATTGTGTCATGTCTAAGATTCCACCCAATGTACAAAAATGATGCAAAAATATACCGGATGCGAGTGGTTCCATCCTGCGTTGTTGACATCATTTAGTGACAGATTATATGCAGTGGAGCAGAGAGTGGGTTCGCTGTATCGAGGTCCGGAAGATACACCTGCCTGCCAAATGGAGTCAATCTCAGCTTGTGATTGGTCATGTCGTCCATCTCTCTATTCTTTCTTTGGCTAAATCTCACTCTCTTTTTGGCTTCCGCCATCAGATTTCATCCAAATTCACTTTGTTTTTGAGCTGAGCAGCTCAGAACTTATATACCTGGAATGCCATACCCAGGCCTGGCATGACCCCGTTGCCTGTCAAAGGGTTGTGTTTTTGGGGCTAGTGATTCTACACCTTCCAACACCATGCATTCTTCAATAGGATTCAAGAGCGGAGAGTATAGGTGTTAGATTAAGTGTGATGTAAAGTGGTTGACCTGTGAACCAAATGTGGATCCAACACGTCTGCCGGTCACACCGGACGCTGAAGCGCCACGCTGCGCCGCGGCTGCCTAGAGCCGTGAAGCGATCGTTTCGGCGTCGAGTCTATTTTTTCCGCTTGACGCGAGCATATTGCAACAGGAAACACACTGAAAAATGATTTTAAACAATATTTTATATGATATAAATGATCAAATATGCATCCCATACTTTGTATTCACCTTCTGTTGTCTTGGAGTTTTAATTTTACCACTTTTACCAACCACATTATTAAATGTCCCCTTCTGCCCATCCAAATACAGCCACACAAGCAGTCATAAAGATAAAAAGAGAGAGGGGGGGGGGGCTACGTATTCTCCACATAGGCTTGAGTGGAGAATACGTAATTTACCCTCGACACCCGACATTTAACGGAGCAAACAGCGGAGAAGTTCTTCAACATGGATGCCATTAAATTAATCATTGAAGTGGAGAAGTACAGTGAGTTGTATGATCCTCGGAACATGTTGTATAAAGACAACACCACAAAAGACACATGTTGGGATGCTTTTGCTTAATGTTGGAGCAACAAGTAAGTATGTGCTTGAAAAAAATTATTCAATGCCGTTTTTACTGCAGACTGATAACAGCAGAAGTATTTGATATTATTAGTAATGCGCGGCGCTTCGGCGGCGCTACCGCGTCCGGTGTGAACAGCCAAGCGACGGCGCGCCAGGGATTAGCGCTTACGCAAAGCTTTGGCGTAGCTTCCGCGTCCGGTGTGAACCCGGCGTAATTTTGACTCATAGCAACCACATGTTGCCACCACATTGTCTTTAATAATACTGTGTGTGATGATTTATCTGCCACTTAGTTTTGCAAGGTTGAACTTTTTCTCATCCATGTATATTAGCTTATGATGTGCTGTGCCTAATACCTTCGGCTTGTTGCCCAGTCTCCTCCGTGCTCAAACCCTGGTTGGTAACATGGTCTACCACAGTCGCTCTGATTTCATCCCTTCATGTGTTCCACATTTACATCATTATTCTTTATTTACATTATAGTTTATATTTTCTTCAACAAAAAGTAAAGAAAGGCCAACTTTCACTTGGACTTAAATAATAATAATTGAGATCGCTGCTGTTGTGCTACTTGTTTTTGGTCTGATGGTCCGACTTTCCAGGATTAGGGTTAGAGGGTTAGATGGAGGAGATGAGACATGAGGTGAAACTTATTGAACTGTACTGGTTTTTCCAAGCAGAACTAATACATTCATTCAATTGTGAGTGGCATTGTCAAAATATGAATCACAGATATGTGAAGTTATAAATAATCACTACTTGACAAGATAAGGTTTGTTAAACTGTAACATAGTAGTGTGCATTCCTCTGTTAATTTTTACAATCAAGAAATATTTGGACTCATATCAAACTGCATATCATCACCCGGATAACCTTGAAGCTTGACGGAAAAGCTGTGCCATCCATACATCCAAATAAATGAGAACTGGATATCATGCGCTTGAAATACTTGGGGCCTGATTATTTTCATTCCTGCTCTCCCATTATCACTGCTGTCAGTGAGGCTTATCTCTGCCTGCCTGCCTCACCAGTCATGGCTCAGACACATCCTCCAAGCAACTACGACACATTGTTCTAATGAGGTTGTAGCCTAAAGCAAAGTGATTTGTTTTGTAGTAGACATTATTATGGTGGCCTTTTGGCTGGCCTCTTGATTTCATCAGTGAAGCACTATTAAACAGCAAAGGCCTTACAGAAAAATAGACCATGCTGTGGGACCTTTTGACATCCTCACAGTGGCAGTTGCATAACCCTGCATACCAGAGATAATTGTGTTTTTAGAAGTGAAGTATAATGCTATTCATTCAAAATTAGATCCCCTGATTTTGGGATTGAATTAGTTTAGTTTTTTCTAAATAGTTATTTTCATTAGATACTTAATCAATTGTGTCCACGATTCATCACACGCAAAAGAGTGTGTGCAGTGCTACAAGTTGTTCAAGGAACATTGGAAGCAATTAGAACGTTTGAATAACTGAGCCAATCAGTTAAGTTACAGGTCTCCCATCTCCCATTCTGTTCCTAGAGGGGCCCACAAGTTTTTTGGGGGAACTTTTGAATGTCCCCAAAAATTTGACCTTGACCTTTGACCCCCCAGAATGTTGTCAGTTTATCCTAACGCCTGACGTTAGCACCAAATCAGAAAAAAGTTTCTGCTGGTGTTTTTGTGTTTTTGATGATGGGACGGGAAAAAAAAAAAAAACACACCACACTGAGTGCTCAATGCCATGGAACAAGGCCTTTACTCATTAAACCTAGGTTTGCACATTTTCAGTTCAATGTCTCAGTTAAGAAATATGGGAAATTGTGTTTTTAAACTAAAACATACTGGCATTGACTGTCACCTTACAAACTACATAAATTGTACACCACTAGAGAATTCACCTGTAGGACTGTTTGCATGATGAACAATCCCCTATTCCCCTCCAAACTTTCCCGAAAAAGGGGATTTGCATTTGCAGATGATCTTTGTTGTCTATGTTACTTCTCATTTACTTTTTTTTATTTATTTATTTTTAATGTTCAATACATACTCTGCTGTTTTACATTTTACCTTCTCAATCTATATTTTAAAATTCAATCTTTGACTTTGACAAATAACAGCTGTCAAAGACTAGCCTGGATGCCAGACGAACTTAGCCCCGCCCACAACATTTTTGGTCGGGCAGTTCGGTCTGGAGTCGCTCCATTGGGAAAAAATTATGGGGCGTGTTTCAACTGACCAGGAAGTAAAATTCCTCTTCGCTCAATTGGATAGACCTACAACCAATCAGAGCAACGTAGTATGTGACGTATGCTAAGCAACGCATTGTGAGTTATTTACTAACGCCGGGTTCACACCAGACGTTTCAGTGCAGCGCCAAGCCTTAAATAACAGCTGGCTCCCATCCACTCCCATGTTAAAACTTTGTGCCGGTCACACCGGAGGCTGAAGCACCGCGAGGCAGCCTTGGCGCAGCGCGGTGCTTCAGCGTCCGTTGTGAACAGCCAAGCGCCGGGGCGATAGGGATTAGCGCGGTGCTCTGGCGTCGCCTCCACGTTCTGTGTTCCTCTTTCAAAATGAATGCGCTGTCGATGTCTTCTAAAACAGACTCAATGGCAGCATCTACACATCTCAGCTCGCCAGCGGCAGGCATGTTTGTTGAAAACGAATTCAACCCAAGGGCACTTTGATGACGTGGTTGATTACGTCATCGTTGATCATCTGTCAATCATCGTATAAAGCCCGCCCTGACAATCTGATTGGCCCGGTCGGGCCATAATTTTTTCCCAATGGAGCGACTCCAGACCGAACTGCCCGACCAAAAATGTTGTGGGCGGGGCTAAGTTCGTCTGGCATCCAGGCTAGTCAAAGACAAACATCAACAGTAGATGTTGAGAAGGAAAGTGCCATTAACTGTTGTAATGAAACTCACAAGAGATTTGAGAGCATTTGTTAATTTTCAGAGAAGTCAGGTAAAAAGTCTGAAGTATTGCATATTTACTGTTTGACATTAGCATGGTAATAACAGCTAGCTAGCTCAGCAGCCAAGTATAATTTGCATTGATGTGCTCAGCATTCCTGTGCACTCTATGCACTAGATAGAAGTTAGCCCAATAGGAACAAAAACCACCAGCGTAAGCCCAGTTGTGTTATTACAAAAATCCCCATGGAAGATTGTCCATTTAATCTTCATCTTGTCTGATAGTGTCTCTTCTGAAAATAAATCAAGCAATTTGACACACATACACCACATTTACTAAAATTGAAAACCTCATTAGATGGGTTTTGAAGAAATACACCTCCCAGCAGACAAAGAGAGTATAGCCATCCAAAACTATCCTTACTTCGATCATTATGTTTTCTGGTATGTGAAATATTTCCCATTGGTCCGTTCCAGCAGGAAGAGCCCCTCCATGCTCAAATATTGAATGAGGTGTGTGCCTGCTCCCACTTATGTGTTTATCCATTAGATGCAGTCCCTATCAGATAAAGAGATTTGGACACTCAGAGATTTGTTACTGAACTCTTTGATCTCACTCGATTCAGTATGTGGGTATACTTACAATAGAGGCAGTTGCTGTCTACTGTGCTTCACTCTCTGAGAGAACCCCCCTCAGCAATCTGCACTGCTCTGTGCTCTATGTCATCAAAATATTTGGACTGGGTCATGAGGACTCTAGATACAATTCAAAAATATTTTGCCAGGCAAGTACATTTCCAACAGCATTGACTATCTAGGAGTGTAGAAAAGGATTATGCCAAAATCAAAGAAAGATGTCAAGGGATACAAAACTAAGACTCATTAAATTTAAAATACTGCAATAGGACATGATCTAGATGACGTCGATATGGTTTTAAAACACAGATGAGGGCTAGAAATGTAATCATAATGCAGAGGGTGTATCACTCTGTGCCTTTAAGGCCAACGTATTCTTCTCCGAGTCTGTTACGGACGGACAGACACTTTTTGATTTATAGTTCTCCGTTGCTGAAAAAAATTGGGCGCCAGAACAATAGTTGGCGCAACGGAAGACGAGCTTAGAGAAGCCTACCTAATGAGTTCTTAGAAGAAGTCCACGTTCATTATGTCTACAGTCACAGTCTATTATGTCATAATTGTGGTTCTAGGAATAAAAGACGGAAGGAGCATAATTTACCCTTGAAGATATTCAATTCAATCTTATTTATATAGCACCAAACCATAACATACTCTATCTCAAAGCATTAAACATTGTAAGTTCAGGTTCTTACAATTTTACACAGAAACCCAACCATACCAATATTGATATAGTATTTAATGTCTGTATGTTTATATTATAAAATTCTACGGTGATACATCTTCTTGTAATTTATGTAATTAGGGTTTAGTGTAGGTGGACTTTGAGCAGTTTATATAAAAATAGCACAGCAACAAAGCTACTTAATTACCACTGTGCATACTATAATCATCAGATCCATTACATTAGTGCATGATTCTACCTGGCTTGTATCTCCAGGCCTTTCATACTGATCCAGCACTGAGTCATCATTTCTTATGCTTTGCCTACTAATTTCCTTAAGACAGATTGCTTTGGATTAAACCTCAAAGGGCTTAATCAGTGATTTAGTATTACCCTTTTCTGGTTGACTTATAAGAAGGACTCTAGAAAAAAATTCCCATTATGCAACCATGAGTATTTCATTCCTTAATCTGACAGCGGAAAGATACCAGTAAATGAGGGAAGAGAGCTGGATAAGACTCCCCCCCTTGAGTGGTTCATGATTGGCACATGATATTATCTCTCATGGGATCCTGCTTGTTTTGTAAATGACCTTGTTTGTAAACGCCACACCTCAAGTTTCTAAAGCCCTTTTTCGATCTGGTCAAACAACCCAATAACACTCACTAACATCTGGCTTTTGTCTAATGAACGTGCTAATTTCTCCTCCTCCCTTTTCTTCTTCTCCTTCTGCAAGATGCAACGAGTCCGTCAGATTCAACAACATACTGTATGTTGTTTGTATAACACGTGTTTTCTGATCTTAGGCCCACCCTATTTGCCAATGTCCTCTTAACCAATGGAAACATTGTGGTTTGATTTAAACTGACTACTACCTTCGTTCTTATGCTTCAAATGTTTACTGCTTCGTTGAGGTTTGGGAACGATCACTATCGGCCATCTCAACCACAGACACACATAAGTTACATATATATATATTTTATCATAGTAAGTGGTGTGTCTATAGATATAAAATCATCATGTGTGATCATATTTAAACATACCTGTGACAGAAGTAACATAGAAGCATATGAGATAGTATGTACAGTATACTGTGACATAGTCTCGCAGGTGTTGACGAATTGACGAGTCTGTTCTGACAGGAGAGGTTATTGAAAGCTCTGGCCTCTTTCAAGCCCATTCTGTTTTAAACCTGGCCCATTATGTGGTGATAATTGACAAGAGATGAGAATTTCGTGTTGGATAATGAAGCGCACCCAACTGAAAATGAGTGTCAGCAAGAGTGTTGTTCCTCTTTTGTCTTTTCCCCTCAGATGGGGAAGTGCAGTATCATTTTCCAGGTTATGTCCCAATAGGAACACGATAGGTTGTTATAAACCTGATAGTCAGTCGCGAGATGTCAAATTTGTTGAAATACTTCTGAATGGTACGCCATGTACTTGGCAGCTGCTCCTGCAGCCTGGTTTAAATACAAACCTTATTCTAGCCACCAGAACAATGACTTGCTCTGTAGTAAGGAGGCGACTGATCATCAGTGACTATCTGTGCGGTTATGTGATCATTTAGAGGTATTCATTGAGTATTTATTACTTCCAATCATAAACAGAGGATCTTTCGTTTGTCATTTGTCAATGTGCCATGCCACAGAAGGATTCCTTTATCATCAGACACCTCAGAACGAGGGGCCTTTGACAATATAGTAGGGGTACTTTCACTTGACCAGTTTAATCTTTACAATAACCAATGAGTTTATCCGAACAAATTTTTGAAGACATTATTTTGTCTTTTAGTCTAATTTTTTTATCAAAGTGTTAACACTGGTTCACGATGCCTTAACTATCCATAAATGTAACATGAGCTTTACTCTCTACGTTATACCTATTTTTACCACTGTATCAGTACGAAACACAAAGACTTTGTGACTCTCTGGGGTTGTTTCTATTTTCCATCTTTTAAAAAGAAAGCAGAGCTGACTGGTGTCACACATACTGGTGACGGATTATAATAAATTATACAGTCTGATGCACAGAAGCACACAGCAACACTTGCAAGGAGCATGTTAGCCTTTAAAAGGAGACTGGATGGTGTCTTCCTTAGCGTTAGCATGGGGCCAGGAATGTATGAAAGTTGGACGCTGGGAAAAGCAGATGTTCACTGTAGCTCCAAAATATTTACCTTAGAAAATACTGGTACTAATTTGTGCAAGATGTTGTCACTGTGTCATCTTGTTAGCATGACTCATCCTTGGAGTGAATTCAAATGGATTAAGTCTTCACTATACACAAGACTTGTATTCATGCCCATTGAGAATCCTTGTTAGTGCTCAGTTACCTAAAGGCTGTTTCTTTTGCAACATCAGCAACATGTGAATGTAAGCGATGTATGAGCCCTTTAGACCTTTGGGGGTGCTTTGTGAACTGGGCCTCAGTCAGAGCTGCCTCTGCTGTGTGATCTTTGGCACAGTGAAGTCTGTATGTCACAGTCAGATCAAAGTATTGTGAATGAAGCCCTACATTCTCAAAGTGCCAACAGCACTGCTCTAAATAAAGATTTTTAAATAGAAAATAGTGTCTATTAATAACTGTGAGTTCTGCTCCATTTGGACTTTTGTGGAACTCCTCATGCAGTGACTCGCGCACTATTCCTGAACATGTGCTGTCACTTATTTTTAGATGCTGTGAGGATGATCTCTCGCATGGGATCAGATTCTCAGGCAGGCAGTGATCAAATGGATTTCTCTCCTCACTTCACCAAGGCTGCATATATACAAGAACCTTTTAGGTTGACTTAATGGCCGGAAAACATTTTAAAATAACCAAGATGCATGCTGCGTAACAGAATATATGAATCACATATTAATAGTCAATTCATTGTTATTACACAAGGCTTAGTGAGCCTTTCCTGGAGTTTACTTCAGCCTTCTAAATCAAAACCTAACCCTAACTTTTTACAACAGAGTATTAGACCCACTCAAACACAAAGAAATAGGGTTTCGAGATTAAGATAATAATGATTTTAGGAGAAAAAAGTCATAATATTACAATAATAAAGTAATAATGGCTTTATAAATGCTACATGTAATTTTTTGAAGGAAATATCAGAAGATCAGCTTGGAACCTGCATTAAAATGAGGACTGTGCAGCATCTAGTTAATGATTGGTTCCCTAAATGAGGAAATACATAATCTTTTGGCACATCAGCACCACATTATCACAAGTTGCAGTGAGTGAGTGAGAAACTGAGTCTATTACAAAGAAATAACCACACAGATTCCTGGGAAATTGCCTGTTCTGCAGGAGAAGATGTTTGGTAGTGGTCGACTTTGAGCTTATTGTACATTTTTCATATACAGTAAAGCCGCACAACCCGCCAGATCTTCCGACTCTGTAGCAATAGTTGATGTAAGAATGAGCAAAAAACACTTGCACTAATGATTGTAATACCACACCCTATAACTAATGTGATCTCATCTAACAGCCTAATTTGTCTGCTAGTTGGCTTTTACAAAAACACTGTTTCACAGGAACATGAGAGGCTGGGGAAATTGTAATGGCTGTTATGTGATACAGAGGAGAACAGCCACCAGTTCGTGTGCACTGATCCATTAGTTTTTCTAATGAATGTCAGGGTCATGTTAGCAATGAGTGAGCTGCATCCGCACTGTGTACAAGCTCTGTGAATTATTCTTTGTAATGGACGTCTCCTCTGCTGTCTCTGTAAAGAAATTACCTTTCTGACAAAATGGCTGCAATTTTTTCCATATATTTTCCTACTGTCAACCAACCCAGTCCGCCTCTCTCTTGCAAACACTTGTTCTTTTGCACATCAGGTCACACATACTGTATTTTGTAAAATATATGTATTGCATAAACAGGGTGCTTCAAGGGACTTTAGGGGCCCCAGGCCAAATCGGAACCCCCCCCCAGAAATACATGATACCAACCCACATCAGTCAAATCTTCAAACAATTACATTATAAAAAATTCTGTACATATACATAAATAAACAAAAGTAGGAGAGTGCAAACCTCCTCCACAATCACATCATCCATTCCTCACGAACTTTGTACCAGAAGGTGGGTGGCATGGAGTCTTGTTAGGGGTTTCTAACAATGGTGTTGCTGTCTCCTGTACAAAGCTGAACAAGGGGGTTCTCACAACACTGCAGCTGTTCTTGTGGCAATTGCCTGCTTACCTATCCTGTTGAGATGCCCCCACTGATATCTAAGGATTATGTGGAGGGGAGAAACATGCCACACAGTGCAAAGCAGTGACTCACTCACTCTCATTTTAAGTTGTTTGCCTCGCTACGCCTGTCAAGCTTTCTTATTTCACATAGAGGGATGATTTACCGCAGAAAATCAGGCAGGTGTAGATAATGGAAGGCTTCTCATTTGAGCTTGCAGCTGTTGTTGATGGATGCTTATGATTTCAATTTTTATACATTAACTTCAGCAACTTTCACCAAATTATGTTTTAATGTTTGAATCTGTGTCTGTTGAGCACGCTGTATAAGGGCCTTCACATACACTTCATCTATAAAGACATGAACATTTTAAAATAAAGAAACTGCGTACTGCAAAGTGTTGTTTGTCTACATCTGTTCCAACATATTTAGCTTCTAAGTCAAGGATAACAGTTATATGCTTTATGGTTCTTATTTTCAAACAATATGTTCTCACTTTTATCTTCAGAGCATGAAATGCTATCTCATTTGACAAGTTTGGCTGAGGCTCCTGTAAACTTCCTCAATTCCAACTGCACCGATTTCAAAAGGACAGAGCTACTACAGTAAAGCCTTTGCCAATCAATGGTGACCCGAAATAGCAAATGCTCCTGACTAATCCCATTAAGCACGCCGTGAGGATAGAAAAAGATTCTGCCCCAGTAAAAAAAGGATGGAACCTGATGATGAGCTCGTACTCCTTTTACTTAATACAAAAATTAAATAGCTGGGTACATTACTCATGAGATGAGGAGAACTTAAAGTGGAGAAGAGCATAAACAGTACTACAACCGCTTTAGGACAAATTTCTCACAGACAGCACGATAATAAGATAAGAGTTTATTGATTGTGATCTGGCTCAATGTACATATAAACTCTCTATTGGACTGGATTTTACCCCAAAAATTAAATACACTCATTATCTATTCACCACTATGCCAATGGAGGGGTGGGGGAAGTGTTTGAGTCTCCAAAACACTTTTGGAGTTTCAGGGGTAAACAGCACTTTTCTCCTGATTCATGATTGGACAATGGTTGATAAGGGGAGGGGTTTAAATTATAAATGGTCTGAATTTATGTAGAACCACCGACCTTCTGATTAGAGGACGACCGCTCTAACCCCTGACCCACAGCCGGCCAGTTAAGAGAACAGTCAATAGAGTTGGGAAGTTGAGGCAGTTAATGTGAAAGTCAAAGTCCTTTTCCCATTACATGACTCACAGTTAAAGCATTTCCACAGCCCATTACTTTAAATTACTGAGAGAGAGCTACAGGTTTTAGCATTTAGGAAAATTAAGACAAACATTCTTAAAGCTGAAATCACTTCATCTTTAAATTTGAGATCTGGTGAAGTTCTTATGGGCGGAATGTGACAATTTATGACAAAATAAGATAGTTTTATGCTCCAAATGGCCATTTATATTGAAGAAGTAAATTACACTGTAAAGTTTATAAGCTAAGCAATTACATGGTTAACACATGACCACATTATCCAGAGTCAAATAAAGCATCGAATAAATATCTGAATTGCATGTCATCTGCAAGTGATGACTTTTAAGGTACACCCATCTCTATGGTGGGACATTGCTTATGCTCCATTTCAGAGTCCACCTTAAAATGTCAAGTAATTCTGGATTTGTCCTGTGAGCTGAAAATTACACATCACTCCTGGATACAAAACATCTGGACAACAAAGGGCTCTGAGGAGTTTAAGGCAGCTGTGAGGGAGAGCAGATCTGCGAGGACCAACAGATTTCTTCAACATGAATCCTGCTCTGGTGGCGTTGGCGTTGTCCCTGCTGTCCACGGTCGCAGCTCAGTCTCACGACCATCATGACATGGCCTGGGTCAACGGCTACCGTCAGGGCTTCAACTTCCAGTGTCCCCACGGAGAGGTCCTCGTGGCCATCAGGAGCTTCTTCAGTGAGGAGAACGGCTCGGACCGCTTGTGGACGTTTGAGTGCCAGCCCACACCTGAGGGTCTGGGGGAGCCCAGTGACTGCTGGTGGGACGACATCAACCGTGCTGGGTTGGAGTGGTGGGTCCTCTGTCACACATCAGTGTTTTACTCACTTGTTGCCACATGTTTATCTTTGACTTATACAGCAGTGAGCTTTGGCATGTGGCAGGACAGTCGCGTCAGTGACGCGACTGTGGCTTCTACACATCTTGGGAAGATTTAAAGTTTAAACAACCTTTATGTTGAATTTACTAAATTTTTTTAAGCAAGACTCATTTCAGCAGCTGTCACAGTGAGAAATCTAACCCGGGGCACATGAAGTCACAGTGATGAAAGGTTGCTGCTGGTTTCTAATCTTACTGCAGCTGCATTAACTAAGTGCCGTGGCCAACAGGGATGTAGCCAGCAATGAAATTAATAAATACAACAGAATGATATACGACCAAAATGAAACAGAAAAGAACTGAAATCAACAAATTAGTCATCTAGAGACATCTGAGTCAGGATACACGTGTACACCATGAAATACCATTTCACATCAGGCTACTGAGATTCTCCTTTACTCTGTTCAGCAGCTGTGGACATGTTTGGGTTTCACTAAAATATGCCAGAAAAGCAATTAGGTCCAGATAATACATAATTACAGACAGATCCATGTGATAGCCACATTCCAGGCACATCTTTGGTTCATCTGTAGAAAGTAGGCAACAGATCAAATGTTTTCAACTAATAAATGATGGACCCTCATTCTAGTACAGACTGTGTCCAGAAACACAGGCTGCTAAAGGTCACCATTGGCAGACAATAATGGCCCATACAAGGCCTGTGTGTAGTCTGCTTCTAAAACTGTTGTATGAACACAAGCACCCATGTTGCAGGTAAGTGGGGGACATACACAGATGGGAGACCTGACCTCATCAAGAGCGTCAAGACAGAAAGTTTTTGGTCATATAAAGACGAAATTACAGACATTTTGGTGGCGTATAAAGCCGACCACATTATCACTAGTTGACTGCAGTAAGCTGAAGCTGCTGCTCTGTTGTGCTACTTTTTATTAAGGTTTTATTAAGTGAAAACGAATGGATAACTTCAACTTCCATGTGTTTCTGCTGTGTAGCTCAACTAGCTAGCTTAAAAGTCAGCTATAGTTTGGCTTGCTAACAGGACGTGATATTGAGGTAAAATTGAATATTGTTTCCTCATTAATCACTTCACAATGTTTAATAATAATAATAAACAGACACCATTATTAGACAATTCTATTTGTGCACTACCAAATCCCAACATAATTTATTACAAATCACAAAGGGGTGGCCAGTCTAGCAGGATCTGATATTTCTCACTCATTCTAAACTGCATATTTGTCCATGTATGCACGAATAAATATATTTTTCAAATGTAAAAATCTCTAAACTAGCCATTTAAAAAAAGAAATAGATGAACAATTTGCATTTAAATAGCAGGTGATTGTCAGCAAAACGTACTTGCTTGTCCCTGCTAAATCACAGCATTTATCTCACAATTTCCACATGTGTGTCATCTATTATTTCCATATAAAATCGTGAATCTCGGCCTCTATCCAGTAATGTGTTTTCAACAGACAGTTCCTTGGAGCACAAGTACCTCTAGTGAATTTCAATAAGATCCATCTAACAGGCCTTGTCAATAGTCCTAAGGAGAAATATGTCCCACTCTATTTTACAGGGTCCAAGCTTTTGCAGAATGCTATTCAAGAAAAAGTTGAGTAAAAACAGCCAATGCAACAAAAAAAAGGAAAGAAAAATATTCTCCCGTGCAAACAGGTAATCAAATTTTAGCCCACTCCAAATGCTACAACTCACATAAACATGTTTGACTAATCATCGGCTGCACCGAAAGGTAGATTTAATTAGAGGACTTGGATCGAACATTAGAGATCCTGTTTAGAGGGAGAATTGTAGCCTGGCTTCTCTTTGTAAACATCAACTGTACTATCTGCTTCAGATCAACATTTCTGGCTGGAGAGCAGAACCTGCTTGAGCGCATCAGATTTATTTTTCAGTTAAGATCAACTGCACCCAGCTCCTCTATTCAAAGGCAAACACTGTGAACACTCTTTATCACTGCCACGCCTGCTGTCTATTTGAATTACATTGGCTCGCACATTACCCTGCAGGGTAACTACCCCCATTGGTTGAATAGCTGAAGGCTGTGCCCATGTTGCCATGACACATGTCTACACACGCTGCAGCTCTTGCTGATTGGACCTGGTCCTCTTCAATGTGTTGTGGCGACAGTTTAGTGTAGGGCCATAAACAACTGAACCGTCAACAACCCAGTATTTACTTCAAATGACATGGACTCAATTTCTCTTGGTCTAAAAGTTTGGTCAGTGTTTTATTTCTCAAAATATTCCTTCCAATGTAAGGTTTCATTATACAGGGAATGTAAAGGACTGGAATGAATGGAACAAAGAATATACAGGGTTTCATTTAACGTCTTTTTCACTGTAGTTTTAAGAACATAATGACTCTAATGTGTCTTTGCAGGACTTCAACTTGTACTCGTAATGGCCTGGTGGCGGGAGTACAAAGCAAGTACTTTGAATCTGTCCTTGACCGGGAGTGGCAGTTCTACTGCTGCTATTACAAACGCCGATGTCCCTACTCCTGCATGTATGTTCAACTCATGGGAATATTATCATGTTAAAAGAATAGTTGGACACTTTCTTGTTTAGAGTCAGATGAACAAATTAATTCCCCTCTCAAGTCCACATGTCGACATTTCTGAAGTTCATTCATTACCGCATTTACTTTTGTGTTTAGTCCGTACATAACTAGAGGTGTAAGAATGCCGACCTCCTCGTCCTACAGAGGTTAGGTGGTCTTTTTCTTCAGTGCTAGGTTGCTATCTTAGAAACCAGGGAGTCACCTCTCCTGGCCAAGAAACAATCCAGCACATAACAACTTTTAAAGCTTTGAGGTACTGGTCGGCTGTTTTTCTTTTTTATGTATTTTCACTGTGCCAATCTAGTGCATGTGCATAGCTCAAATAACCTTCCCATGGCTTTAGCTATATTTTTAGTGTAGCAATTGAGAGTGGGATCGATCTTATCATCTAACTCTATGCAAGAAAGTGCATTTACCAAATTGTATTCATTTCAAGGTTTACACATTAATGCTAACCAAGGAAATATTGTTTTTACCAAGCATTTGTTGCTTTCCACAGGAAGACCTCTGATATTCCTGAACACTACAGAGAAGAGGCAGAGCTGGTAGTCCCTAGTTATGGCTACTTCATCCGAGGTGCTCAGACCACCTTCACTGGAGTGCTACGGTTTGTTCAAAACATCTGCTCTTTTCTCTAAACAACTTCTGATCCCATGTGGCAATGGGATGTAAAATCTAACCAAAAATGTTGAAACCCCTCATTGCTGAGTGGGAAGAAAAAGTCTCTTTTGTGCGGCATTTGGGACCAGAGTTTTCAGGCAGATCAGGCCAAAAGAAAAACTCTGAGTAAAATCGGGTACTCTGCGATCACTCAACTGATTTTGTCTTTCACTTTGTTTCAGAGATCGGCAATGGAAGTACATCCTGTGCAGAATGACAGACTTTGACTGTGATTTTGAGAATTTGTAGATTTGCAGCAATGTTACCCAACCAACAGTTATCATAACCCAAGTACATATTTACTCCTATTAAACCAAGATATAAAACTGACATTCTATAAAACCGATATTGTCCATGTATTCATTTCATCCAATATATTTACTTTTAATAAATAGATCAACCACAGGCATGTGACTAATGCCTGCGTAACCACTGATTTTCTGCTCTAGCATGCAAAATGAACCTCATCACAGAGGGTCTGTCGGGGATTTTGGGCTTCACCGATGGCTCAACTGTTTTCATTTAGTTGCAGGAGGACCTGCAAGTCTGTTGGCAACACGTGGAATTGGTTATACCAAACAACTCAATTATTGGATGCTGTGCTCATGATGATGGAAAATAACTAAGTCAGGCTCCGCTCCAAGACCATGGAGTTGGGGTCATGTTAAAGTAAAATGGTTTAACACTATTTTCATGCTCATAAAAATAATAAAAGTATCGGGAGAGCTGCCTTGTGTGACTGACTCGTGATATTGTTTTGTAAATCACACAAAACCCATGTATGTGTTGAGAGTGATTAGAGGATCCAACACGAGCTTAGCATGTAATGAAATGTCCCACCTGCTTTCACATTGCTCCTGTATTAAAGTGTGTTGTTCAGTTTGGTAAGTACAGCTGAAAACAAACCGAAAATCATTTGAGTGTGTTCTACACATTACTTAAGGTCACTCATAGGGCACTTAATAAAGTTATTTTTTGTTTGGTGTAAAAGTGTAGTAAGTTTTTTCAGGACACATTTTGACATGACAACAGAAAGTTTCCACGCATGATTAAAAAGACTAAATCACAGAGCATATGATGTTTGGGATTAATTATACGCATATTGAACCAAATGGGATGTGAGTAACAGAATACAATACAGGACAATATTGTCCAGGATAAGTGTTGGGGGAGAAAGGATAATCTAGCTTTGTGGGAGTATAAGCTTTCCAGAAGCTCAGAGAGGATGAACTCAGCCATGATGATATCAACAGCTCCTCTGGGCTTAACTTGGCAGAGGGCAAACTCAACACCACATGTTGCCATAACAAAAAGCTTGGAGAAAGAGTGTGTTTGTGTGCTAAAGGGCCTGACATCAGGGATTACCATATCAACAGCTAATCACTTATGTGATATTTTCCT
Organism: Pleuronectes platessa; assembly: GCF_947347685.1. Classification (NCBI taxonomy): domain Eukaryota; kingdom Metazoa; phylum Chordata; class Actinopteri; order Pleuronectiformes; family Pleuronectidae; genus Pleuronectes; species Pleuronectes platessa. The sequence goes on along the minus strand of NC_070634.1, from coordinate 6,520,993 downwards.
TGATACATGTTGTAAGATTATTATAATTTATTTTAAATGAAACTTTGCTGCTCAGACTTACAAAGGCATTGACAGAAATGTCTGTCTGTTAAATGTGATGCTAAATTCACAGCCAGTCAGCAGAACGAGAACAAAAGTTAAGATCTGGCAAACACATTCTTTAAACCTACAAATGAACAAGTTGTAAGGTTTGGTTAGTCTGTATAAGAGCAGTAACGTTCAAGCTAAGTCAAGCTAATCATCTACTGTGTCAGACACATACGTCTTTGCAGTCCTCTCAACAATAAAGCTCACCAATAAAGTGAACAAACTAATCATTGTAAAACTAAGTAAAACAAACATTCAGGTAAACATTGAAGGTTCTTTTCGACTGATAGTAGTAGTAGTATAAATCACTACTCCACTAACTAACTGCTCTGGATGAAAAAGATAATCTACAAGTCCATCTCTTTGACAGATGAACAAACTCAATTGAAAGCTCTGGAAATAATTAGCAAGAAAACCTTGAGTCAGTTTTTTTTTTTTAATAATTCTTTGGTTGTGTAACAAATGTTCTCCAACTTTTTTGACTTGGCTGCATTGTGTTCTTGTGAACTTTCCAAAAAGGAAATGTCTTTTTTTTTCCAATGCATCTAATAGCATGTGACTTCAAGGTGCGCAGTAACAGCACTTGTAGAAACACAGTACTGTCCATTAGCCACTTTGTCTCTATTTCATTCTGGACAGGACAAGCAGTGTGTTTTACCAGCCCCACTCTCCAACATGCTTTTTAAGTCTTATTCAAACTTAATGGAGTGAACTTGTTGAAGTTGAGCAGGCCTGCTGCACCGTCTTGAAAAGAGCTGGGGACTGGGCCAGTAGCTTTCACCGCTGTTTGTTTATGGCAACTGCTGTCTCGGGGCAAAGGGCCAAATACTGCAGAGTAACACAGCTGTCCCCTGAGCCAGTGGCCAGTGGCGAGCCACACGCCTGCAGAGGCCTCCTACCCACAGAGATCCACTGTCCCTGTGGTGGAAGCCTCCTTCCTGAGCTGGAAAACACTGGCGATATACTGTCCCACTCTATCCGCTCTGCCCTCCAACACATTTTTATTACAGCAGGATGAAAAATGATCCTTTCAAAACAATACTCACCCTGGCTGTAATTAGCGTTCATAAGAGGAGCCAAAAGGCTGACATCTCCTTGCTACAATCATTTTTGGAGACTGATTCTTATAATTAAGAGTATAGATTTATGGCGATAAAGCCCCATAGAAAAGAATTTAAGTTCTGATGTTCTAATATCAGTGTAAAACCTTCCACAGACTTCATAAAATCCAGAACTCTGACCAGAGTGTTTGTGTTAGCAATGAATTCTGCTCTCTGAGCAAACAGGCAGGTTAAATTCCTAGGATAGTGAAAGTGTTTTTATGATTCACTCATTTTTAGGGACGAAAATAACTCATGTTCAAGTAAATAAGCTTTCATTTATATTGGGAAGTTTTAGACCCTCTGTCTGTGTACACATGTCACTGATGACTTCACTTCAAGTTTGACCTAATGACAGCTCCTGTTGAAAAGTTGAGAAATCCAAACGGTTCAGCCTGGACTTAAAATGTTGGACTGACAAACTGATATGGCCATAGATCCATGCGAGTAGACACAAATTACTTAGTCTACATTTCCTAATAAAATATAACTGCACAAAATTGTCATTAATCAATGGTAAGTGGTTTATTACAAATTCAAAGTAAACCCTCAATGTGTCTCAATTAGATCTGAAATACCTTTATCTCAATAACAAGGTCTACATTGCAACTTCAACATGAGTTCAAGTGCCAGACACTCTGAATTAAAGAGAGCGCACGTGATGTTTATGTATTTACAGTCAATCCCTGCGTGCGTCCTCCTCTTTCCTCGGAACTTGAAGCCACCTGCTGTAATAAAGGCCTCAGTTCAATAGCTGTGATCCAGTGAGGCCTATGTGCAGCCATAAGAATGGAAAAAAAAAACAGCTTCTCAGAAGGAGAGGCTCACGTAATTAAAGGTGATACAGAGCCAAAAGCTCGCATGGACAGAGGTTGTTTGAGTATGAAAACTCATTTAACGAATGAAAACATGGATGCAGCCTTTGATGTGTCATAGAGGGTAAAAGCGCAGTTATAAATAACATCGATATAACATCAGTAGTCGTACATGTGCTTTAATTCCTGCAAACACAATGACAATCCATTGACAATCAACCCTCTAAAAGATTTTCATTATTATGTTTGTAACCTAAAATGGGAGGCAGTGGTGAGATGCTTGTCACTCAACCAATTCAAGAACAGAGTATTTTTTCAATTCGCATACTTTGTTCTTAAGTTGAAAACCTGCAAACAAAGTTGTAAAGAAGTTGTGCCTCCCCCGGTCTTTTATTAGCGCTGCATACGTCAAATCCCTTTAACAATATTGACATTTCCATCAGCCCTAGCTGCTCCTTGTGTTAAGTGCTAAATATAAAATATTAGCATACTAAAATGCTAAACTTAGATGATGAACATGTTGAAGATTATACATGCAAAAGTATGTTTGTGGTGTGTAACTACTGCCATTGAGAGCCTCCTAATTTAAGCATATAGCTCAAAGCACTGCTGTTAATAGCTTTACAGAGCTGCTAGCATTGCTGTCGACTCTTGTCTGAAGAACACTATTATATAAATTACATGAACGTAATATTGTCTCGAAATACATTAAATATAATGTATTTTTACAATCACCTCACAGTTTTTGTCTACCACTGAATTCACCAGGGATAACTTTGCTGAGGCCTATTTAAAATATACTGAGTATGAGAATGTATATTCAGCACTAGAATTTTTTTCAATATAACGCTGTACAGCGTTTCATCCACTTCAGTGCTGTTATTAAATTGTGATGATATTATATTAAATTATTAACCTCCTAAATCAATTACCTGACAATGAGATGAGAGGGAAAGAAGATTACATGAATTTATTTCCAGCACAAAGTGACCCCTTCAGAGTCATCAAATCAGGCATAGCCTTTTTTTTAAATGTTCAAACTTTGGGACCGATCATTGTCCTAATGCACTGTTTTTCATTCAAGAGACGTGATCTGTTCTCTGCCAGCAAAGAAGTGAAGCGCTGTGATTGGCTGCGGACAGGGAGAACCCGAGTGAGCGAGCAGCATGGAGTGTGACCCTGACCCAGCCCCGGGGCTGCACAGATAGCCTGTTTATTTTAGGGAGCCTCTGCTGCTCTCCCTGCTCTCGCTTGAGGACAAAAACAGCTGCCTCTTTTCATGTCTGACAACAAGGGGAGCAGTGCAGGGTAGAGACCCACCACAACTCAGTGTGACCAAGTTTTTACTGAAGAAATGTTCTGCGTTTCTGAGAAGACATGAGTAGATAGTGTGAATTCATAGAATGTTTACAGAGCATCATACAGAGACCGTAAAACTGGAGGTAGGATTTCAAAGGGTAAATTCAATCAAATTATCTGTGCTGATGCAACTGAGGTGTGATGACTTTCATGTATAGGGCTTATTGGATAAAACATTTTTTTTATAAAATTGAAGGTGGGTGGTATTTTGATAAAAATAGCTTTTGCTCTGTAAATTTCCGAAGATTTTTCAGACTCATTGCTTTCAAGATCATCATCTTTCATGGATCTAAACGAGAGGACATGGAATGGGAGTATGTATGTATGTAATGTCAGTTTCACACTATTTTTTACAGTTTCTATTGAGCCAATAGAAGGCAATCATACAAAACAATGTCAAAGTGTAGCAGCATACATCAAACAGTGTGTTGAATTTAGCAGTAATGCACTTTAATGCTCATTATGCAGCTTTGTGTCAGAAATGGGGTGGATGTTACATCGTGTTACCTTAACAGCTGCCTTAAGATGAACACCAACATGGATTTTCATTTCATTTCATTCATCACTGCTTACCTGACATGTGCTGACACGTAAGGTACATTCTGTTCGGTATAGGCCTCTTGTATGGAAGTGTACAGTTGACAACTCCGGTATGTTTGTCCATGGGACGGTCCAATACAAAAAGAAACATGTATAAACCTGTGGCTTATTGGGCAAGGCACAGGTTAATAGTGCGGGGTGTGTCCTCATCCATGGTTCTGCTCTGGCACAAGCCTTGAGAAGCTGCACCTTGGAGCTCCATCACATCTAATCCCACTTTACATACCATTTAGTTCAGTTCATGTACTACAATCTCCAAGAGGATGATTCTACCAGCCACATGGATTCTTTGAGGAACAGTAATGTCGAAGGGATAAAGACGAACAAAAGGCTGGTGGGAATTCTCTCCTTCCAGAGAGTTAAAGTTCCCAGTTGCTGGTTCTTGGGAAAGATTCTTTGCATTGAGGACTCGGGAGGGAGCTCTGCACTTGTTTACACAGTCAACTGGTGTTCGTCCTGGGATTACAAAATGATGGTGTCAGATACTACAAGCTGGTTCTGATTTAAAGTTAAGAATAACAGCTTACTCACTTTTTTCCCTCTGTGTCTGCGGAGCAACAAAAAAAAAGTTTGTGATTTGGGAAGGCAGCCAAAACATTGTGGGAACAAGAGGTGTAAGGTGAGCTCCGTGACCTACTGGTTCCCAGCCTTCCCTTTGGCTTTCTCACTTTCTGTGCTTGCAGCGCACCTCCAGACAAAAGCATCATTATTGCTCTTGGATTCTTCACTGGTGAGTTCCTGGTAGTGAAACAGCACAGAATAAATTAGATACTTTATGGTCTGTGATGGAGAGAGCTGAATGGATCCACGAAAAGGAGGCCAGCATCTGGGGTTTCCACTCACTCACTCTGAGCGGGAAACGTTTCACCACAATATTTCCAATGGCGGTCTCGCCTCTCTTATTAGCCGTGATTAGCTTGTGGCTGCGTTTCCTAGTGGCCTGAGAATGAAACACTCGGTGCCACAGAGAGCAGCGCCTTTGCGGTGGCAGACATCATTACTTTACGTCGCTGCAGGTGAAAGGTCAAGACTGAGAGTGTAAAAGATGTACTGGCGCTTGTCAGTGTGTTAATCTGTCTGTTGGCCAGAGGCCCAGGCAGAGAGGAGAGCAGGACTCAAACAGTTTTGTGTTACACACAACAGGCTCTCCTCACACCATCGAGCATGTGCTTGTGTCTTAGTCGTGTGGAATCCAACCGTGACCTGGAGTTTAGATACACTCCCGCAGTTTCTCAGGATATAGAAAATACATCACAATGCTCACACAGGAAACATCCTTGACGTGACATCTTTCTCATGTTATTCCATTAAGTGTAAGAACTTATTCTGTAAATGTCAGCTAATAGTCAGCTATAGGTCTGGGTCTGAATTAATGTCTGATCAAAACCTTTTAAGGTGTTTTTATTTTTAAACCTTTAAAAACACTGAGGTCATTGGATCAAAGCCATGCAAAATTACCAGGAGGGGAAAGTTTAACCAAGGTTACTACTGCACTGCATTATGGGAAGTGTAGGAGAAATTCTTTTGTATGGCGACACATGCCATTGACTGTGTTGTGTTTGTCTAAAGATACAGAGAGCAGAGCAAGGTGAGTAAAGGTCAGAGAGGCTCCCAGAGGAGCTGACACACATACATCCACATCTCGGTGACATGTTCAGCTGTTAGGTAGGCTGACTGGTTGATTGAGCTCCAGTCAGGTGGGTCTGAAACGGACGCAAAAATAAACGTAAGTGCGCTACTAGTGACAAAGATACAACTTCAAACAACAAACAAGTATGTTTGTCAAGCTGCAGCCTGGAGAAAAGTATTAAAAGTATAGTTAAAAGTATAGATATCTTGCTTCTGCTGCATTTGCTCTTTTTATTCTCTCCCTTTTGCATGTTCCTCATGTTTATTGTAAAGTACACTGCGTCTTTAAGTTAAAGCTGAAAGTGAGATGAGATGTCCTTCAAGCAGATCTGGCAGTGGCAGGAACAGGGCAGGTTAACTAGAGAGAATTATACCAAAAAATGCATCAGACAAAAATCTCAACACTAATTCTGGGGCCCATAAAAAATATCCAGTTTTGCCTTCACACTTCAAACATGGGAGAATACCAAACTATTCTTTTAACCCACTTGCTATTGCATCATCATGAAACCCACTTCTTATCACCCTGATTCCAGTGCACTGCTACAAATCCAATAGAGGTAAATCAACATCTATTCACTGGATACATACACACACCCTAAGACGTGGGACCCGGTGTTCAGAAGACCTTATCAGTGAGATCATATTTACAGCCAACATGAAGCAAAGATACAATAAGAGCAACAATACTTTCCTCCTCTTAAAAAACAAATGTTTAGTAGAACACACTCTTGCTCAACTCAATGCCTTATGGCGACTCTGTGTCACAGCCTTACTTGATTTGGTTTGACAAGCAGCTTTAAGTGGTCGTTGTCAGCTTCTATGCAAATGTTAGGCTTTGTTTTAGCATTATCCTTTTTATCTGATCCTCTTTAGTGAACTTTAAATTGTTGGAATGATTTTTTGTGGCTCCTGTACATGCACCGTCTTCTCAAGGCGCCTCTAGCCTTTAATGTGTAATTGTATTAAATGAAAGCTGTATTACATAAATCATGAACCCTGAATGATAAATAATTCATGCATTTCTCTCCAATCTCCCTATGTGTGCTTTGACTAAACTGTCCTCCTGTCTCAGAAATCATGATTTGTTGAGTTTCCCTGGCACCTAAAGAGCACAGGGCGATTTAAGACTTGTCGGGAAACAAGCTCGGTGGCTGTATTACTGCGTTGGCTAAAAATACCCTAAAATACCAGTCACCCGTAGCCAGCCAGACAACAAAGGTCTGAAGGATAACTAAGAGGTGATATAAGCAGAGCCGTGATTGTGAGCTCTTACATCATCATCATCATCATCATCATCCATTCATGGCCTCTGTGCTGCAAAAGCTCTGCTTCCCTTGACAGACTGTTTGATTTTTCCTGACTCTATGTTCACCAGCTCTAAGTATGATTGAGGGAAACAAGGTATTATGATATAAAAATGTTCTCTCACTTCTTTTGCTGAGCCCAATCTAAATTTACAGGTTTGCCTGCATCCTCCCTGTGTCCGGCACATTTCTGCTGGCACAGAGATTTCATCAGAGGCAGCATGTAATGGAAAAGTACTCCAGTGCCAGAAAGAAATGTAGCAAGCTTTCTATCAACTATATCTGGCCTTAGGCACAGCAAGAGCAAGACAATGAAAGATAAGGCAGTCTCCTTTTCCCTGGTTCCCCGGCTGTGTTTGTCCTTCAGCAGACAAACTCTTTTATCTTGTTCAGGTGTCTGGGTCAGACACAGGATCTTTCTGACCAGCCATTAGTGTAACAGGAAAGATAGTAGATTACAAAATGGCCTCAAATTGAAGTTACGAATGTACTGTAAACCTCAGACCAATCATTTCCTTTGAACTGCACCCCAAGCTCTTTCATATCAGGTATTGACATTGAGTTCTTGTCGAATTACGACTGTTTTCCTCATAATATATCTTCCTCAGTCTCATGATATTATGACTTCATTCTCATATATTATGCATTTCTTTTCGAAATCTCAGAATCTTTTGTCTCAACATGGCCCCAATACTATGGTGCACTTTGCTGAATATGGCCAAGACCTTACAACACAAAGTTACCATACTATGCAAACACTGGACACAAAAACAACTCAATTTTAACAGGAGGAAACTTCCAACAGATCCAGACTTATTATTACTCGTTATATCTGCCTTGACTGGTTGTGTTATGAAGTTACAAGGTTATGGTTATGGAGTCTACATGAACAAAGACAATAAACCTTATCTCAAATATGCAATGTCTGAAAAGTCCCGACCATTTTAGATCAAGGTCGAAACCTAAGCTTAAGGATAAACAGAGAATTTAATGGCTTGATTCCTCTGTGTACACTCAATACTGGTTTGCTTCAACTGAGAGTGGAAAAAGATTCAACAGCAAATATACAATGAAGTGCTAAATGGCCAACCATGCGGGTAATAGGGGCACTGATCAGTACTATTTCTCTGTTGTAACATGCCTGAGGCCAGTTTCACTCTCTCTCATTTCAAGGTTAAAGTAGGAGGGGAACATTAGCGTGAACCATTTTGGTTTTGCATGGTAGAGAGTTGAGATAATACATTAACATGTTTCATTGTTACAACCCTGCTACTGTGACCAGATCACTAAACTAGCGACAGTAGCAGTAGTGAGAGGAGTTATTCCAGATCAGCCGAGGCTTTCAAGTCAGAATGGACAACTCTGATAAAAAGACGCTAAACTGCAATTATGGGATTACTAAAGTGACAAAGTTGGGGATGATGAAAACAAAGTGGGTAATAAAAGGAGAAAGATGGCAGACCATAAAGCCATTTATTGATGTAACAGCTATAACTACAAATGCACTTGGGGGGAAAAGAAACATGCAAACCACATAACATCCATCATTTCAATGGGAAGACAGCATCAGAGAGCGATTCCAGCTTAAACCTTAAAGAGATGGAATAACGCTGAGATAAAAAGCTGATAAGAGATTAGTACAGGACAGAAAGAGGACGTCATTCCCTAAATGTGTGGAGGACACAGGTCAGGTCGTTCCCTACTGGTTTGACTTGCAACAGTTGACAACAGTGTTATGAAAATAGAGCTTATAGAGACACAGAAAAAACAAATTGTGACATGTATCAAGTGGACTCTGTACCAAGATAATCACTGGATCACAACTAACACCTAAACACAGCCCTGAGCAGGGACATCAAAGGCACGTGGAGGTGATGTGATGCAAAAGTTATCAAAGGATTTAGTCGATCCATCATGTTTAATGTGAGACGATTTACATATTTTCTTTAAAAAACGCAGTTTCATTGCAGGGCAGTGACTTTTGAAATGAAAGTTATTAAACTCCACAACTGACCTATCAAAATTGTATATATTCGATTGTGTATGGTTTTCAAACCTGTCAGAAAGCACAACACAGAGGTTGATGTTTTGGAATGAAATTTGATTTGGTTTGATATTAGTATCCAAAAGTCTCAGTGAACTGATCAAGTGATCATTGAGTTTCTCCGGGAAAATAATATATATGAAGACTTTCAATCGGGGTTTAGAGCCAATCACAGTACAGAGACAGCCTTGGCAAAAGTCACTAATGACCTTTTAATAGCCTCAGATCAGGGACTTGTGTCTGTCCTCGTTCTGTTAGATCTCAGTGCAGCATTCGACACAATTGACCATCAAATTTTATTACAAAGACTCAAACAGTTAATTAACATTAATGGAACCGCCCTTAACTGGTTTAAATCGTATTTTTCTGATCGCTCCCAATTTGTGTGAATTAATGATGAGTCATCTGTGCGCACCAAAGTTAACCATGGTGTTCCACAGGGCTCTGTGCTCGGCCCAATTTTATTCTCATTATATATGCTTCCACTAGGAAACATTATCAGGACACACTCGGTAAATTTCCACTGCTATGCGGATGACACCCAGTTATATTTGTCAATAAAACCTGAACAAAGTAATCAATTAACTAAACTTCGAACATGTCTCAAGGACATAAAAACCTGGATGACCCGCAATTTTCTCTTATTAAACTCAGACAAAACAGAGGTTATAATACTTGGCCCCAAACACCTTAGAGATGCATTATCTAATGATATAGCTGCGCTAGACGACATTGCCCTTGCTTCCAATGAAACCGTCAGGAACTTGGGAGTGATCTTTGATCCTGATTTATCCTTTAATTCTCACTTAAAACAAATTTCTAGGACCGCTTTTTTCCACTTACGTAATATTTCCAAAATTAGACATGTCCTTTCCCAAAAAGATGCAGAAAAACTAGTCCACGCCTTTGTTACATCGAGACTGGACTATTGTAATTCATTATTATCTGGCTCCAGCAGTAAGTCGTTAAAGACTCTACAGCTTGTCCAAAATGCCGCAGCACGTGTCCTGATGAGAACAAAGAGAAGAGAGCACATTTCTCCAGTATTAGCGTCGCTACACTGGCTTCCAGTTAAATCTAGAATAGAATTTAAAATTCTCCTCCTCACCTTCAAGGCCCTTAATAATATGGCGCCTTTTTACCTTAAAGAGCTGTTAGTACCTTATAAACCCGCTAGAGCACTCCGCTCCCAGAATTCAAGCCTACTTGTCGTCCCTAAATTCTCTAAAAAAAGAGTAGGAGCCAGAGCTTTTAGCCATCAAGCCCCTCGGCTGTGGAATAATCTACCACTTTCAGTTCGGGAGGCAGATACCATCTTTTCATTTAAGAGTAGACTCAAAACCTTCCTTTTTGATAAAGCTTATAGTTAGAGCTAATTAGTGCGCCAGAACGTTACTTGTTCTATTTTATGACACATGACACACGGAGCTTCTCTTTCCAGCTTCTCCTTCCTCTTCTCCATCCCTATCCCCCTTCCCCGGAATCCCTTTGCTTTATCACCCGCAGATCCAGGGCCTCTGTGGCCGCACCATGGATTGCGGTTTGTGGATCGTACACTGGGGGTCGCGGTGGTGGATCCATTGTGGCGGATTCTGGGCTGATCGTGGTGCTGGTGGCGGACCCTGTGTCGCGTTGGCATTGGGCACGGGCGGTGGACCAGGACCGCGGTGGTGGCTTGTGATGGGTCCTGGTGGGCGGCGGTGGACGGTGACTGAGGACTGGAGTGGCGTCTGGTCTGGATGGTGGATCGTGGTCTAGATGGTTGCTGAGCATGGACTGTGCTTGCAGCGGGACTGCTTGGCATGTCATGTTGGGGTTGTCCTTCGGGATGTCTACCCTCATCAAATGCTGCTAGAGACTTTGATTATTGATGATGTTCTCCTACACGTGGCATCTATTGCACTTCTGTCCGTCCTGGGAGAGGGATCCCTCACATGTGGCTCTCTCTGAGGTTTCTACATATTTTTACCCTGTTAAAAGGGTTTTTAGTAGTTTTTCCTTACTCTTGCTGAGGGTTAAGGACAGAGGATGCCACACCCTGTTAAAGCCCTATGAGATGAATTGTAATTTGTGAATATGGGCTATACAAATAAAATTTGATTGATTGATTGATTGATTGATTGAGGTGCACTCAGCAGACAGGAAGCTGTGTGTGTGGTGGCGATGGAGCTTATTGACTTGTTATAGTACTTGTGGTTCAATCTGCATTTGTACATCGAAGCTCATTCAAATCAACTTGGATTAAGGCATATGTGTGTGTACACATGTATTAGTACAAGTTGATGTGTCATTGAAGACAATAACATAGCAAATAAAGTGGCATTTTTCAATATACACCATGAACAAATGCAGAGGAATTTCATCTACAAACTGATGTGTTTATTTATTTTATAAATACTTTTTATACTTTACACTTTTGGGCAGATGTTGGCTGATGTTCCTCCCTGTTGCAGTCTTTATGCAAAGCTAAGCTGACTGGTTGCTCGCTATTTATCATGCTACTCAACAAGACATTGGCTGAATATGAGCATATTTACAAAAATGGCAAAATGCACCCTCGAGCTCTCATCTTTTAGAAAAGCTGAACTTTGTGGCTGAGCAAATTCCCGAAACCGTCCACTCAAAAGCGTGAGTGGATTTTTTAACCTCTCTCAGACATTCACCACTCGTCCTGTTGAAGTCACAGATACTTGTTTGTTTGTAGCAGCACACCTGGAGAAAAGGAAGAGGACATGAATGTGAGACAAATACCTCAGCAGGAGGACGAGACAAGGTGTGCAGAGCAGATGTGAAGAGAGGAGTCCGAGGCGGCTCTGTCAGACAGACGTTTGATTGTGTCACAGATTACATTCAAAACACAAGTCATGGGTGAGTAAAAGTCTTTTGACTTTGAGAAGTGATGAAAGAATGAAAATCACCTTTAGGCCATTGACGTATGAACCCTTTATAAATTATTTGGTAAATTTCATATTCATAAAGAAAGGTTTTCTGAGTCCTCCCCATCTTTGATAATGAGACATTAACACTGGCAAACAACTAAAAGTGAGAGCACGCCGTTTTACCTTGAAGAATTGCTTTCCTTTGACCCTGGAGTTATTAACCTGTGAGTATTGAACATATATGAATATTTTTTAGGGCCCGAGCACTGACATCAAAGGTCAGGTGAGACCCTATTGAAATTGTAAGGATTATTATTATTATTCAGGCAAATGAATTGGCTTTTTGAGGGCTTTAACATGCTCAAATTCTTACCAAAATTGGCAGAAAGTTAGAAAGTGGTGAAAATTTTCTTATTCTGGAGGAATTTTCAAAAACTGCGCAAAATGACGTGTTGACATTGACCAATCCTCACAAAAATCGATACACAGGGGTATCATGACCAGACAAACAAAAAAGTCTTAGGTGCAATTGTAAAAACGTTACAGGAAGCCTGCTATTTTACATTTAGTTGCCATTTTGGCCATATTCCACATTTTCACTTTGATATACTTGTACCAGGGCTTTCATCAGATCAACTTCAAATTGAGATCAGTGTCATCACAACAAGATGGAGATAAAAAGTTATTAAAAGATAGATTTTTCGTCACATGGTGTGATCGTGGCGTGTCTCTCTCTCTCTCTCTTTATCTCTCTCAGAATTGGACATTTCCTCAAACCGTGTAAACATCGAGGTACGGCGAAGGTACATCCTTCGCCAAAGGAGACTATGTTGTCATAACTCCACTGTGAATTTTCCTATCACCACCAAAGCTCTGTTTCATGATCAAATTCCAAGCCTGAACAGCTCGATGTGTCAATATTTCCTCAGTCATTTTTTTTTTTTTTCATGCAAAACGATGCAACACTTAAAAATGCATGTGCTCGGGCCCGCTCAGTACAGCTTTGCAGTCCTAAAATGTTTTATCTTTATTTTTATTATTCTTCCGTACAATAAATTTGCTTTTTGAGGGCTTCAACGTGCTCAAATAGTTGCTAAAGTTTGCAGTAATGTAGAAAGTGGTGAAAATTTACTTATTTTATTTTAGCTTATGTGAAGTACTTATTGTGTTTTTATGTTAATTGGATGCACCTATATACCAAAGGAAATTCCAGGTAGGTGTAAATCTATTTGGCTATAACTACTCTATGATTCTGAGCTACGCCCTAGCTAGCTATGCGGCCATTCTTAAATGTTTCCTTTGATTATTGTTTTGTCTGTGGCTACAAAGTGGTATACAGTAAGTACTCCTACTACTACTGATGCATGCATCAAAGACACCGTCCTTTGATGGGTTGACATGAAGGACGAACGAGCAGTAAGTGGTGAGGTGCTGGGACCCACCTGCCAATACATCAGTCAGTCATTTACATCTTCAAGACATGTCTTCCACAATGTCTTCCAATACAGCGTCAGAAGGCTCAAGCTCACCCTTAGAATCAATTAATATTGCGACAAATGATATTGTATACAACAATACCTCGGGCTACGTGGTCATGGACATACATGGAACGGGAACTTTCGGCAAAGTTGCCAAGTGTTTCAGTTTAGACCATGCCGAGATGGTGGCAATCAAATTTCTAAATGCTGATGACGAAAACATCTCTCAGGAAGTGGAGATGTTAAAAGCGATCAGTGTCCTTGACTCAGACAAAAAGAACATTTAGAAATTTATTGACAGTTTCAAGTACAATCACCTCTTCTGTATGGTCTTTGAAATGCTAGACGAGAGCATTTTTGACCTGATGCATAAGAGGACATGGTTGCCCCTGAGTCTCAATGAAATTCGCCCTGTGCTCCACCAGCTACTGGTCAGTCTGGAAGCTCTCAAAGGTCTTGGCATCATACATGGAGACTTGAAAGTGGACAACCTGATGCTTTTCAATCACAAGGATCATCCATTCAAGCTCCGGCTGATTGTCTTTGGTCTGGCCATTCCAGCGAGTGACGCAGAAATTGGACATCTGGTGCAGAATCCTCAATTCAGGGCTCCGGAAGTCATGTTGGGCCTCCCAGTGACCGAAGCTATTGATATCTGGTCACTGGGTTGCATCATGTTGCTACTCTTTTTAGTTGACACCCCCTTCCCTTTCGAATGTAGTTATGGCTGGATGGAAAATTTGGTGGACCTGCTGGGTCAGCCAGCAGACCATATGCTGGCTTCTGGAGAATACAGCGAGGAGTTTTTTATTTTGGATAAATCAGGATGGAGATTGATGATTGAGGAGTTCACGAAGAAGCATAAGGAAGAGCCAGAAACGGACAAGTCTAGTTATATATCTTTTAAGGAGGAACTTAATAAAAAAAGAATCTCGGACGAACAGGATAAGCTTGAGTTTCAGGACAAGATGGCATTTTTCGACCTCCTGACATGTTGTCTGCAAGTGGATCCTGAGCAGAGGATTAGTCCCAGTGAAGCCCTTAAACATCCGTTTATAACAATGGTTCACATGGTAGATGAAATGGAGACCAGCTCCTATGCAGACACTGCCCTTGAGCTCATGATTGTTTCCCCCTTGGGTAAAATAGACGAGAGTCCCTTCAACACTGTAACGAGTGAAGAGTCAACCTCCATTTCTTCCAACACTGGATCTGCGGCTACCATCACACCCGTAGATGTTGATGATGTCAACACAAGCAGTCAAAAACCCTTTAAGAAGAAACTATTTCAAAGGGTCAAAAACTTGTTCTGCAGAGTGGCAAAGAGAGTGGTTCGTCCGTTCAAATTCTGCATGACCAAGTGACAAGACGCTGAGCCCCGAATGGCCTCTCACAGATAGTGGGGATGTATGAATATTAGGGCTGTCAAAGTCTATGAGATTACTGTGCCCGAGATTAATGCGATAAAATATTTTAACGCAGTTAATGCAACTTTGTTTACTTCCGGTGTGCGGAAGAAAATTCAGCTCCTCGTGCAAGCTGCCAGCGTCACCCTTACTGGTGACCACTGGACGTCAGTCAGCAATGACAATTACCTGGGTGTCACAGCTCATTGTTATTGACAATGTATGGAAATTTAGATAATTTGCATTGTAAGTAAAAAAAAACAGAGCCATGACATACTGTGCAGAGGAATTCCTCGACGCACTTCAAACACAGCCTGTCAAATGATAAGTCCCGTCTGAATGAGAGTACAGCAAACTGCACAAGGACAGCAGGAAGAGGCGCTAGTTCAAGATGTGGCCACCCGGTGGAATTCTGGCTTGGAGCTGATCAAACGGATCCAGCGAAACAAGGGTCTGCTTGCTGCCACAGCACAGGACCAACATCTCGTTGTTGATTGCACCGGAGCTGGCTAAACTGGAGAAGTTGGAGAAGCTACTTGAAGCATGCATGGGGGACTGTCCACTAGATTGGTGGACAGGAAGGCAGCACACCCATGAGAAGCTTGCAGGAATAGCAAAGAAACACCTGTCAACCCCAGCTCCCAAAGTGCCCTGTGAGCGGTTGTTCTCACTCTCAGGTCATATTGTCCAGAAGAGGAGAGCAGGATTGGCTCCAGAAAATGTGAACATGCTTGTCTGTCTCAGCGCAATTCATCATACATGATATTTAAATACCTGGCTGCCACTTTATAGGTAAGAGTTATAAGCCTGAGCCTCTTTGAAAACACAGCTCTGTGTGTAGTGTTGTGATCATTTTTTTTCCAATTAACCAACACTTTCTAAAATACACACTGTCTGAAGTGATTACTTGTTAATTTATACGATTTAGTCTTTAGAAGAAAAACAAACTTTTAATCGTGGTTAATCTAGATTAATAAATTTCAAAATGAGAGATTAATTAGTTATTTTCTATCTATTGACAACCCTAGTGAATATACATGTGTATGTATGAATGTGTGTGTGAATGGCATACCACAACTGTAAAGCGCTTTGAGTATTCATCGAAGCTA
This sequence comes from Pleuronectes platessa, assembly GCF_947347685.1. Lineage (NCBI taxonomy): Eukaryota > Metazoa > Chordata > Actinopteri > Pleuronectiformes > Pleuronectidae > Pleuronectes > Pleuronectes platessa. Next base: position 6,505,180 of record NC_070634.1, on the reverse strand, counting down.
AAAAAAGCACTATATAATTAGAAACCATTTACTTCACTCTACCTCTGGTTATACATTATTTTGTCATAATCAATCAAATGTGGCTGATGTTTAGATTCATTTCATATATCTGATCTGATCTTGCATTGTTAACCTTGATTGTATTGTCTATTAATGGGTGATGGTCTACATATTCTGTGTTTTTATACTTCTACTGAAAAAATGGAATGTGTTGATATGTGTGTCATATGTTGCCAACAGCAACGGAGAATAACAAACCTCCGCCTCACTGGAGAGGACACTTCAATCCATCAGATCAGCTCTGTTTGGGAAGGTAAACAAGACTGGAGCAACAAGATCGGAAATAATGAATGTATAATCATTTGTTACTTTTTTATATGTGTTTAAAGGAGGTTCAGAATCACAGAAGCTAAGAAAAGCTGTAGAGTTAAAGGTTGCAACTCCTGTTTGTGTTCATAGTTGAATTCAGGCCACAGAGGCAGATCCTGGAGCAGCTGTGGGAAGATCAGTTTGTGTCTTAGACTGACAGCAAGTGCCTGATAGTGAGACAGTGGACACAGAAGGGACTTAACAAGAATCTCTGCCTCCACATTATCTAGAGCTCTGACAATGTTCTGTCCATTCCCCAGGCAACAGTAAACACTAACCCTCCCCAGAGTGTCCATCAGGTTTGTATTGTGACGAGCAGGGGCCGATGTGTTGTTTCAGTATGACATTCTAAAGCTGTAGCTGCTGCAGTCAGTGTAACTGTGCGAACTGGAATGCGGTGGGGAAACACATCACTGACCAGTGTTTACTGGCGAGTTTGGTATGTGACACATGGATGAGCAACAAATCGCGTTGTCCCACCCCTCCAGATCTCCCGTAATTCGGTTTGACACCTTGTTTGAAAAAATAATCATTCTCATAGGTATCCACATGTGAACTCTGCTGGGCCCTACAGACACATTTGTGTTTCAGTTTCAGCACAAGCAGAAGATTTGTGTGATTTTTTTTTTTGCTCATCTAACCCGATGGAAGAAGTCGAGCTGATTCATGCTCTTACTTTTAGTTTCTTCGACTGAGCAAAAGATCCAAACATGTGACAATTCCTCCTTCTCCATATCTAAGTGTGGTTGCTTTGTGAACTGAATACATTTGGGTTGTTGTACTTTGGGGGTCACACAAAACAAGTTAACTGAGGCGCTACAGTCCACCACTCTGCTTTAGACTGGAATGTGTAAAAACTTTGTTCACTTATTCATGATTCCCAGACAGGGACTCGGGTGACTTCACTTCAGTCCCCTTAAATCTGACTGAACTCGGTGTTTAATCTAAAAAAACGCTGACGACATGAGAGGATCAGTTGCACTTGGGATGCTTGAAAATATTGTGGAATTTGGTGTGCACAGAAATACGACTTATCTCCACGAGTGGGACAGTGAGTGCATCAACACTCATGTCAAGCTGATCCCCAGAGCTACAGATATCCATGCTGAATCTGTGAGTTTTGAAGGACATGTAAGGAAACACTGTGCGGTTTTGTTACATTAAGATTGGCAAGTGTTTTCCAGTGACCTGGTTTCATACTGACTAACGACATAAAATAAAAAGTTTCACACAGGAAGTGAATAAAAACATCCAACTTTGCTCACTTTACTTACTCACTTTACTCATTTTAACTACTAGAGACACTCGACGTAAGATCGTAAAGTAAACCTGATTTTTTTCATTTTAAAACAGTAACAGTTTTTGTGGACTGAAAAGCAAATGAGACAGGATTTTAAAGCTTACAGTGAAGGACACCCTCACAGTGAGAGGTAAACTGTCAAAAAGGAGAATCTGACCAAAGAAGTGGTGCATCCAAGTGGTAGATTACAGCCTGAGAAGGTCACAAACATGAACTGGTGAATGGGACTCTGACTAGAAGGTCAAACCGGAGCTAAGCTGTAGTGATCTTGCTCTCTTGTCTCTTTTCTGTCAGTATCTATTTAGAGTTAATACATACGATACAAAATACGTTTGTCTTATATTGGCAGGATGGTTCAGCTGCTGAACACTCATCTGTAGCATAACTTGCATTTTGTATGTAATTACGCAGAGTGTACGTGTTCACTGTTATAGCATTCAAAAAATTAATTACAGTTATCACTGTAGGTTGAGAAACAGAGGCCTGAATCACAAGTTTAGTTCAGTTAAATTGCTTAAGCGGAGTTAAATTAAGTTTGTTAATCCATCTGGACATTATTGTGCCAGATTACAACAACACATTAAAAATAAGAGTAGAAAATAAACAATCTTAAACATGTATGTGAAAATATAAGTATAAAGTGTATTATGAGTGAAAATAAAAGAATGAAAAGGATATGGAGTAGATGTAGGACGAGTGCCTTATTGAAATAACAATATTATTATAAAATTTAAATAAAGTAATACTAAAGTGGCAGTGAGTAATAATTCTAATAGGACTTATAGGTAATATGGAATATTTCAGATAATAATTAAATGAGTAAAGAAAAATAAATGAAAGAAAAGAAAACATTTCATAAAAAAAAATCGCTGCCGGTCTCTGATGTTGTTTGTTTGGACACTACGCCCTCTTGTGGTGTATGTTGGGCATGACGTGCTTCCGCCCTTGCCGACGCCACATCCGGTTGTGCAGCAGCCATTTTGTCTGTTCGGGCAAGTCTTCCCTGACGATTACGAACTGCAGTTCCACCCTGGAAAACAATTTGAAATGTAGTTGTGGTGTTTCACACTCACTCTACTTCCGGCCTGAGGGGTTTATAAAATTTAAATCTGACCGTACATGAGCGGGGAGAACTCTCCTCTTCCAGAGAAACCCGGAACTCTGAGGGAGGCCGCGGCTCGGCCGAGACATGTCGTGTGAGGAGAGCTACTTGGCGATCATTCGCTACCTGACTGATGAGCAGGAGCCGTACGCACCGGGGACGCCCGGCAACACCAAAAGGAAAATCCGGAAAGCGGCCGCCTGCTACGTGGTGAGGAGCGGGACGTTGTTTTACCAGCGGCGCCTGAAGGGCCAGGATGAATTCACGGAGCTGGAGGTGGTGCTGCAGGACGACCGGAGGAGGGAATTTATCAAGCAGGCGCACATCATGGAGGCAGGAGAGCACCTGAACCAGCAGCTCACGTGGGAATTCATCTCCCAGAAGTACTGGTGGAGAGGTGAGTCCCCGAGACCCGGGTCAGGGGCCCGGTCCCCGGGAGGCGGTGCGAACAGGCGGGGAACCGGTGTAAACACAAGCCTGTGAACGACACATGCACTTGATTCTGTTGTCTCCATCACACACATGTTCGCTCTGGCTCCATCTAGTGGTTAGTTCAAGTGGCTGTTGTTTTACTATGTATTTGTTGTGTTTATTTGGAATGACGTAGCTGCTTGAGTTGAATTGGAAAACTACACGTTTGCACTTGAATGTATCAGACGGTCCAAACAGTTTATATTGATAGTCATATTTAGGATTAAGAAATATAAACGAGCAAGATTCAATTTTCAAGTTAAGTAAAACACGGATTCAACTCCCTGAATGTTAGGTGTTCTTCTTCTGTGGTTGTTCTTGGATTGTCTCTGTAGTTTGGACTGTCACTGTTGTAAATCTTCAGGTAGACACAGATCCAACCTCTGACACATTTAAATTCACTGGATCTGGATTTTTATTTGGATCCGCCCCAAAGTGCACATGCTCATTAACATCAGTTCCCTAAACATTTTTTTCATTAACATCCATGCTCTCTGACAAATCAATGAAAATGTTGAAAAACGCAGTATCTCTCAATGTAAAAAAGAGAGTGAGAGGAAAAATCCTGGATCTGCCCCCTCATAATGTAATGAGCTCTTCCCTGAGTCATGCCCAGTTCCTTCACAAAATCTAATATAAATCAGTTCAGTAGTTTTTGCACAATCCTGCAAACAACTAAACAAACGTAAAAGGAACCATCAACTCCTTGGTGAGGTTATACATTGATAATAAAAGATCTGTGTGAGTTACAGCAAGATTAAAATGAATATACTGGACGGAATAAAGAATGTTTGCCTTTTAAAGACATAAAACATCATGGTTGTTTGTCACAGTGAGTGAACTGTCCTCTTCATGACGTCCTCAGCGATCCTGAAGCACGTGAAAGACTTCATCAGAGAGTGCACTCACTGTCAGAGCAAGCGGGCTGCTGACGACGGCTCTGGATCCCGGCAATTTTCCCGGTCAGGGAGACGACGGGTGGCTGCAAACGCGAATGATGAAGGAGAGGAGGATGAACTGGAAGAAGTGGGAGGTGATGGTTTTCCCCTCACCAGCTCGTCTTCTCATGGGAAGTCCAAGACGACAGCCAAGCATGAACTGGTCTTTGTAAGTCTGCGAAATGATTGTGTCAGCTCTGTCAGCAGCGAGACATTGATTCCTGTAAGGTCGAGTGTATTCATGTAGTCTGTTGTCCGTGTGTGTATGTTCTCTCTCCAGGTGGACAGTAAGGGTGAGGTGAATCAGTTCCTGTCCAAACACAGCCAAACCATTTTGGACAAACTCAACCAGCAGCGTCTCAGCAATCAGTTCTGTGACATCACGCTGCTGATTGAGGGAGATGAGTACCGAGCGCACAAAGCCGTGTTGGCGGCGTGCAGCGAGTACTTCCACGAGCTGTTTTTTGAGAAGGGGGCCGTGTCAACACACGAAGCTGTGGTCGACCTCTCGGGTAAGAGCTCCAGTTTGTTCATCTCTGTGTCTGAGTGTTCTGCACCCTGGCTCCGTTTTAACCTTCGCTCTTCTCTCTCTCCAGGTTTCAGCAAAGTGAGCTTCCTCCCGCTGCTGGACTTTGCGTACACCTCCACGCTCACGTTTAATTTCTGCATCATGGCAGAAATCGCTAACCTTGCCCGACATTTGCTGATGAACGAGGTGTTGTTGATATGTGAGTCAGTGCACAAGCAGGTGGAGGAACAGAAGCTGACGGTGTATCAAAGAGGAGACGTGCACACTGTGGTGTCGAGTCAACCGGCTCCTCAGGGGGTCTCGAAGGACGAGTCTGATGCTTACATGTTGGCCATACAGGACGGGATGGTGGTCACCCAAGATACTGTTGCTGTTACGGGCGAGTCCCTGGCATTTGTTGCACCATCCAAAGATTCGTACATCCAGCAGCCGATTAGCATTGTTACTGATGCTGTAGAGGGAGACCAAGTGGATGGAGGGGAGGCTGGTGAAAATGAAATAGTGTCTCTGATCGCACAAACCGGACAGGCTGAGCCAGGAGAGACTGTCACTCTGATCTCACACAGCACAGAAGAAATGGACGGGGAGACGATGACTGTGGTCACCCACAGCGGACAGGCTGGAGCCAGCGAGTCCCTCGCTGTGGTGTCAGCCTGCCTGGCGATGGAGCAGCCGCAAGTCGCTGAAGCAGAAGCCTTTGTCATAAACATGGACACAGATAGCGTGAGCCCCACAGAGGTGGTGAAACCAGCATCTGCAGCTGCCACCGAAGAAGCAGCAGCAGCAGCGTCGCCGCAGGAGACGGTGGATCCAGCACCTATACCCCTAAAACGCAAACGAGGGCGTCCGGCCAAGGTGAAGAAGGAGATCGAAGAAGAGGTGACCATGCCACCAGAGGAGGAGGATCCATCTGCCGATGAAGGCCACACAGACAAGCAGGAGATGATGTCGGACGATCCAAGCAAAAGACGACTACGGCAGCGCTCTATTGCTGAGGGCGGTTATGCTCGTCTGCATATGGGGCTGGAGGAGGAAGAGGAGGCAAAGAAAAGTCTTACCCCTCCGCGTGCAATCACTCCGAAGGTACATTGCACATTATCACTGACATTTTTCCATCGTATATTTTGTCAAAAGTGAAAAACTACTAAACGCCAATATCTAATTGTCTTTGTAGGTGGGTCCGAGGCCGGGGAAGAGGGGACGACCACCAAAGCATCCAGTGGAGAGTCAAGTTGAAGGAGCATCTGAGTCCGGGGCGGAACCAGAGACTGGGGCTGTGGAGGGCGTGGCAGCCGAAGAGGTCAGCACAGAGGAGGCCGCGACGATGGCGGCAGCAGAGGCAGAGACCCGAACCAACCGCGATCAGTCTCCAACAGAGGGCGCTGTGGAAGGAGAGTACACATGCACTGAGTGCGGCATGTCCTTCCCCAGACGCTATTCTCTCATCATGCACTCGTTAAAACACGAGAAAGCTTTTGGATATAAGTGCAGCGTAAGTACGGGTGTTGGTCATCATGGTGCATGTAATTATTAACACAGCAGCTTCTCACCACGATGTTTGTGTGTCCTTGCAGATGTGTAGTAAGGAGTTCCAGTACGCCGCCTCGCTCCGCGCCCACCTCACCCGACACAAGCAGCAGAGGAGCCAGCGGGTGCCCATCACCAAACTCTTGGTCAGACAGAGCGTTGAGGGTTGCGGCGATATGAATAACAAGACTTTATTGTCACACACAAAAAGAGAGTTTGTGTGCGATATCTGCGGGAAGACCTTACCGAAGCTTTACTCCCTGAGGATCCACATGCTGACTCACACGGGGGTGCGGCCCCACTCCTGCAAGATCTGTGGCAAGACGTTCGCCCACAAACACAGCCTGAAGATGCACTGGGCGCTGCACGACGTCACCAAACAGTTCCAGTGCGATTTCTGCAAGAAGTATTTTGTGAGCAAGAGGGGCATGGAGGAGCACACCAGCCTGCACACAGGTCCGTACACACTGGGTTAACGCCATTTTAATTAAAGGGCAAGTTCACCCAAATGATATAGCCGTTGTACCAAGGGCTCTGAAAACTCTGATTGCTGTTCGTGTAGGTCAAGCACTTAAAAGATTTCAAAGCTTTTGCTCAATTTTTTCTAGCAGATTATCCTGGAAAATGTACAATTGTTATTTTTGTGTGCACCAAACATAATTTCCATTTACTGTCTTGACACGCAGATAGTTTTAGTTTCAAATTTCTCCTGCCACGGTACAGTGGAGGTTTGGTGTTAACCAAGATAAAAGGGGTGAAAGGTTCTTCGGATCACAGACCAATGGTCCAAAGTCTAGTCCGACCAAAACATGTGGTCTCTGTCCGAAAATAACTGAAGCGTGGTTCGGTTTGTTTGCTTTGAGGATTTTTTGGGGGAGATAGTTCAGACAAATGGAAGACAAAAGAAAAGCAGGTGGAAACATTACTGGTCTCTCCAGACACTGAGTTGTCCACACTCACACTGTTCTGTGAAACAGGACTTTCATTTGGCACTTTTAGGTGTAACAGACCTCATTTCCACAGTCAAGACTGAGATGTTTTGATCAAGTGATGCAATATTTTATTATTTAAAGGTCCAGTGTGTAGAATTTAGTGACATCTAGTGGTGAAGTGGCATGTTGCAGCTGAATACCTCTCACCTCACCCTCCCCATCCAAAGATGAAAGAGACCCTGAACCTGAAAAGGTTTTTAGTTTGTCCAGTCTGGGCTACTGTAAAAATCATGGCTCCGTAGAGAGGACCTGCTCCTGATATAAAGTATTTAAATGTAAAGGGCCCGTTCTAGGGTAAAGAAAAAACACATTTTGTACAATGTAGATGAAACACACTAGTGAAATATCATAGATCCCTTTCACCTAAATCTTAGGTCTCATCTAAACTGTCCCTTTAAGTGAACTGACCCTTTAATTTTCTACAAATTTCTCCGGTAGTTCTGTAAATTGAACTACTAACTTGAAGCTGTTTTCACTGTTGAAATATTGTCTATAGGTGAATCAAAGTACTTGTGCAACACGTGTGGAGCAACTTTCTTCCGAGCCTCAGCTCTGAGCAAACACATGAAGAAGCACGTGCCCAAACCTGACGTCCGTCCAATCGCCTGCACTCAGTGAGTAGTGTTCACCTTCACATCCACTGACCATACAGTGTAACTATATCTCACTGATTCCTCTTCAATCCCGTCCTGCAGCTGTGATAAGAGGTTCTACGAAGCGAAAGATCTTCAGCAGCACATGAATAAGCACCTGGGCCTGAAGCCCTTCCAGTGCCAGGTGTGTGGGAAGTGCTACAGCTGGAAGAAGGACTGGTACTCCCACGTCAAGTCCCACAGCGTGGCCGAGCCCTACAAGTAAGTCCCAGAGGACTCGGAGTCCACGCTCTGCTTGTGTGAACACGGTGCCCGGAACATTGCTGCATATTAAACACGTGTGTTTGTGTCCTCAGGTGTAACGTGTGTGGGAAGGAGTTCTTTGAGAAGGCGCTGTTCAGAAGACATGTCAAAAAGGCCACGCACGGGAAGAAGGGCCGAGTGAAGCAGAACCTGGAGAGGGAGTGTGAGCAGTGTGGAAGAAAGTTCACTCAGCTGCGAGAGTACAGACGCCACATCAACAACCACCAGGGTGAGACTTTCACTTCATGTGTCTGTGACCCATCATAGAAATGATTTGCTCATTATTTCCCTGCCTCTGCTTTGTAGGAGTGAAGCCATTTGAATGTCTGACCTGTGGCGTGGCCTGGGCCGACGCCCGGTCCCTTAAGCGCCATGTGCGCACACACACAGGAGAGCGGCCGTACGTGTGCCCCATGTGCCAGGAGGCCCACATCGATGCACGCACTCTACGCAAACACATGGCCAAGTACCACAGCGACAACCTGCCCGGTAAGATCATGCTGGAGAAGGACACCCTCCAGTTCCACAACCAGGGCACCCAGGTGGAGCATGCCGTCAGCATCCTGGCGTCCGACCTGCCTCCCGAGCTCCGCCCAGCCCAGCCGCAGCCCTCAGAGGAGATAGAGACGGTGCTGATCACAGAGGAGACGGTGGAGGCCGGGGATGCCTCGCAGCTGGACGGCTCCGTGGCCACGCTGTCAGATCAGGGCATCATGCAGGTTGTGAACTACGTCCTGGCCCAGCAGGGCCTCACAGATCCCAAACTGGAAGATAACCCCGAGATGATTCAGACCATGGAGGTGGAGGTGGCTCACGTGGCCGAAGTGGAGTGAGCAGGGTTGTCCCACACAGACACAAAATGTATCGCAGTGTAAAAAGATGCCTATTTTTCTGAAAATGTACATAATGTATTAAGTGTGTGTTCAGCTCCGACCTGTGTTTGATGAGCTGTGATCCTGCACACACTCACCCGTGTTGTGTGTACATAGTTGCACATACAGTGACAATTATCTGATGAATCCTCGGCAGAAATAAATGTAGAAGTAAGAAACAACATGAATGTTTCACTTCATCATTTCATCACCTCTTCATCTGTTGGTAATGGAGCAGCTGTGGGATTATTTGCTCCCCCTAGTGTCAGAACACAGAAATGGTGCATCATCAGTCACGTTACTGTTGGATGAGAATATTTCTTTCCTCTGAATATTTGAGAATTCAGAATTTATCTCAGAATAGTCTCTCACTAGAATATCACTATCACATCTTCATCTGTTGTTGTTGACAGAACAGATGAGACTTCACTGTAAAAAACCTTTGATTCCTCAGTCATGCAGAAACCTTTTATTTCCTCTGGATATTTAAGAATTTGCGGCTCCATGAACAATAGAAAAACAAAACAAAAACAAAGAGAAAAACTTTGTCGACTTCAATTTGAAAATAAAATAAATTGTCCCCCAATTTAATAGAACTGTCTCACAAGAGCTACGATTTCCAATTAACTGATAATTTCATATGTCAGTGAGTGTCTGTAATGAAACGTAGGCTGGTGTGGTCTGTATGTGAAATGATGAAATGATGCCACACTCAATGACAAGTCACAGAGAAGCATTAAAATGCAATTCAGCAAGTATGGATATTTATTTCAGATTTATATCAAAATACCCTCAGTATATTGCAACATATTTACAATACATTGTACAAAAATATGAAAATGCAAATGCTCGCTAATTGAAACCATGTTGAAAATCGGCTGCGAGCTAATTCAGGCTACACGCATACAGTACACACCCGTCAGAACTCATACGAACAGTGTCCTCGCCGATGAAGCTTCCAGGCAATATTCACAACAGTATGCTTTTTTCCATGATGAAAACCATGTCATTTTCTTTAGGAGACTTTCATAAAAGAACTATACAAATTTATATACATCTATATCATAGGTTTTGGCCAGTTATAAAATGAAGTAAACCTCTACCAAAACATGGTTTATGAATAAAAAACAGAAATACTTGTGTTAGGCACCCGCTGCAAGAAACAAAGGTCTGCTCTTTATCACTCATCCACTTTTGCACGGCAGTAAAACAAGAACAAACAACATCAGTCATAGTATCAACGTACTGTAAAACACTGGGTCAAGAGCATTAGGCCTATATATGGCTACATCAAATGAACGACCATCTGTCACTTAAGCACACACACTTCACAACCTGACACAGCAAGGTGATGCATTGGTCTCACAACAGACATAAGAAAAGCAAAATAAAGAAGCTACAGTAGAAAACAGATTGCCCATCAACTGACATAATACTTCTGACAGGAAATGTTTGAAATGTTTACAATCAATGCTGACTTCTGCCACACATGAAAACCAGTGTACTCGACTAACTCGTACAGCCATATGTGAAAACTTGAAAAGTATGACAGAGTAAAATACACTTTTGCTACGGCCCATAGCAGAAATACAAGCCCTAATAAGCCCTTTAATGCAACGTTAGTTTCCAGTCATGCTTTAACATGGGAATGAATCACGGCCACTTAACACAAGCTCAAAGCAATCATCTTGAAGTCCTCAGCATTTCCTAAGTGCTCTCAAGAGACCAGAACATAATAAAATGCGTCTTTGCTCGACACCATTCTTTTCTGCGACTACGAGAACCAGAACAACAATGAAAATAAGTGCATCTCGATGTGAATATGTATTTTGTTCTCAGCAGTATTTGCACTGATACCAGGGTTTTCAAATGAAATGTTCCAACAGCAGGCGCGAGGTGAGATTTGGGGGGAATTGAGAAGAGGACGCGGGTCGCCTCACTCGCCCTCCTCCTTGATGCGCTGCTGTTTGTTGCGGCGAGAATCCAGGTCGAAGGAAAAGTCAGACCACTCGTCGCGTGGTGGGAAGGAGATGGTCTGGCGCAGGGTGAAGCGCACTGCGTCAATGACGCGCTCGCCCCGGGCCTCGGAGGAGCCCATGCTGACGGAGGAGGCCCCGCTGGTGGTGCGCACTATGTGGGGAGGTGGGGAAAAATCCATGGCCTGTCGGTGCTCCATGATGCCCTTCCAGATGATGTGCTGGAACTCCACAGGGATCTTCATCCTGGACAGGTCCTAATGTCATTACACAGGGAGCGTTAGTATGCGCAGGGGGGAGCCACTCTTCTCTCTAACCATCAAATGACTGGTGTTGGATAGGCAAGGGCTCACCTCCATGTTATAGTTCTCAATCTGGTAGATGTTGGTTAGGCCTTGTGCTGTGAAGTAGTCCAAGCAGCCTGCGCAGCCCAGCCGTATAAGGAAGCTGTGAGAGGAAGAGAGCTGTTTAGATATATATGCAAGTTACTTTACAGCCCATAGTGACACCAGATATCTGCACTTGAATTGTAAGAACGGGCAAATAAAACAAATGTTTATAAAAGGTCTTTGCACACCAAGTCTGTATTTAATAACGAGTTTCATAGTCAGTGGGTCAATGTGACATGTGCAACAATTGTGGGGAAAAAATAGAGACTTTGTGTGCAAAGCAAATCTTATCTTAAAGATAAGAGCATGAAGAAAGCCCTCAAGACATAATTCAGACTTCCTGCATGTATTTTAATTTCAGTTGAGGCACATTAACAATTAAATACATTCTTGGCCTATATTCTTATTCGATTCATTGACTTTAGCTCATAATGAAAAAACATTAAATGCACACAATTCATTCAATAATTAAATAAACATGTGAGACATTATGAAATAAAAGTATAAAGGAAAATCAGTTATTATAAATTACACAATGTTTTTTTCATTGCTCCAGAGATTATTTTTGATCAATTATAAAAACTTTCAAAATGTCCCTTTGAGGGGTGTTTTTATTTCATAATGGCATTTTCTCCCCACATGATTAACCATATTGCTGCTAACTGAAGCTGGGTCATTTTAATATTTAGCCAGTAGGTTTTGTAGCATGAGTGGGCTCAATAAGCTAAA